>NW_026600237.1:211629-299129 GCF_029448725.1 Salvelinus fontinalis
CGCTGATGTTTAGGCCAAGGTATATATAGTATAGTTTTCTGTGTGCTGTAGGGCAACGGTGTCTAGATGGAATTTGTATTTATGGTCCTGGAAACTGGACCCTTTTTGGAACACCATTATTTTGGTCTTACTGAGATTTACTGTCAGGGCCCAGGTCTGACAGAATCTGTGCAGAAGATCTAGGTGCTGCTGTAGGCCCTCCTTGGTTGGGGACAGAAGCACCAGATCATCAGCAAACAGTAGACATTTGACTTCGGATTCTAGTAGGGTGAGGCCGGGTGCTGCAGACTGTTCTAGCGCCAATTCATTGATACATATGTTGAAGAGGGTGGGGCTTAAGCTGCATCCCTGTCTCACCCCACGGCCCTGTCTCACCCCACGGCCCTGTCTCACCCCACGGCCCTGTCTCACTCCACGGCCCTGTCTCACCCCACGGCCCTGTCTCACCCCACGACCCTGTCTAACCCTACCTAACCCTATCTAGATAGGGTTAGATAGGGTTAGAGCCCTATCTAACCCTACCTAACCCTATCTAAATAGGGTTAGGTAGGGTTAGATAGGGTTAGCCTCTTCTCTCTCCCCTCTCTCCAGTCCCCCCTGTATAACCATCTTCTCTCCCCTCTCTCCAGTCCTTCCTGTATAACCATCTTCTCTCTCCTCTCTCCAGTCCCCCCTGTCCCTCTCTCCAGTCCCCCCTGTCCCTCCTCCAGTCCCCCCTGTCCCTCCTCCAGTCCTCCCTGTCTAACCCTCTTCTCTCTCCCCTCTCTCCAGTCCCCCCTGTCCCTCCTCCAGTCCTTCCTGTATAACCATCTTCTCTCCCCTCTCTCCAGTCTTCCCTGTCTAACCCTCTTCTCTCTCCCCTCTCTCCAGTCCCCCCTGTCCCTCCTCCAGTCCTTCCTGTCTAACCCTCTTCTCTCTCCCCTCCCTCCAGTCCCCCCTGTCCCTCCTCCAGTCCTTCCTGTCTAACCCTCTTCTCTCTCCCCTCTCTCCAGTCCCCCCTGTCCCTCCTCCAGTCCTCCCTGTCTAACCCTCTTTTCTCTCCCCTCTCTCCAGTCCCCCCTGTCCCTCCTCCAGTCCCCCCTGTCCCTCCTCCAGTCCTCCCTGTCTAACCCTCTTTTCTCTCCCCTCTCTCCAGGCCCCCCTGTTCCTCCTCCAGTCCCCCCTGTCTAACCCTCTTCTCTCTCCCCTCTCTCCAGTCCCCCCTGTCTAACCCTCTTCTCTCTCCTCTCTCCAGGCCCCCCTGTTCCTCCTCCAGTCCTCCCTGTCTAACCCTCTTCTCTCTCCCCTCTCTCCAGTCCTCCCTGTCTAACCCTCTTCTCTCTCCCCTCTCTCCAGTCCACCCTGTCTAACCCTCTTCTCTCTCCCCTCTCTCCAGTCCTCCCTGTCTAACCCTCTTCTCTCTCCCCTCTCTCCAGTCCACCCTGTCCCTCCTCCAGTCCCCCCTGTCTAACCCTCTTCTCTCCCCTCTCTCCAGTCCTTCCTGTCTAACCCTCTTCTCTCTCCCCTCTCTCCAGTCCCCCCTGTCCCTCCTCCAGTCCTCCCTGTCTAACCCTCTTCTCTCTCCCCTCTCTCCAGTCCACCCTGTCCCTCCTCCAGTCCTTCCTGTCTAACCCTCTTCTCTCCCCTCTCTCCAGTCCTCCCTGTCTAACCCTCTTCTCTCTCCCCTCCCTCCAGTCCCCCCTGTCCCTCCTCCAGTCCTTCCTGTCTAACCCTCTTCTCTCTCCCCTCTCTCCAGTCCCCCCTGTCCCTCCTCCAGTCCTCCCTGTCTAACCCTCTTCTCTCTCCCCTCTCTCCAGTCCACCCTGTCTAACCCTCTTCTCTCTCCCCTCTCTCCAGTCCCCCCTGTCTAACCCTCTTCTCTCCCCTCTCTCCAGTCCTCCCTGTCTAACCCTCTTCTCTCTCCCCTCTCTCCAGTCCCCCCTGTCCCTCCTCCAGTCCTTCCTGTCTAACCCTCTTCTCTCTCCCCTCTCTCCAGTCCCCCCTGTCCCTCCTCCAGTCCTTCCTGTCTAACCCTCTTCTCTCCCCTCTCTCCAGTCCACCCTGTCTAACCCTCTTCTCTCCCCTCTCTCCAGTCCCCCCTGTCTAACCCTCTTCTCTCTCCTCTCTCCAGGCCCCCCTGTTCCTCCTCCAGTCCTCCCTGTCTAACCCTCTTCTCTCTCCCCTCTCTCCAGTCCTCCCTGTCTAACCCTCTTCTCTCTCCCCTCTCTCCAGTCCACCCTGTCCCTCCTCCAGTCCCCCCTGTCTAACCCTCTTCTCTCTCCCCTCTCTCCAGTCCCCCCTGTCTAACCCTCTTCTCTCTCCCCTCTCTCCAGTCCACCCTGTCCCTCCTCCAGTCCCCCCTGTCTAACCCTCTTCTCTCTCCCCTCTCTCCAGTCCTCCCTGTCTAACCCTCTTCTCTCTCCCCTCTCTCCAGTCCTCCCTGTCTAACCCTCTTCTCTCCCCTCTCTCCAGTCCCCCCTGTCTAACCCTCTTCTCTCTCTCCTCTCTCCAGGCCACCCTGTCCCTCCTCCAGTCCCCCCTGTCTAACCCTCTTCTCTCTCCCCTCTCTCCAGTCCCCCCTGTCTAACCCTCTTCTCTCTCTCCTCTCTCCAGGCCACCCTGTCCCTCCTCCAGTCCTGCCTGTCTAACCCTCTTCTCTCCCCTCTCTCCAGTCCCCCCTGTCTAACCCTCTTCTCTCTCCCCTCTCTCCAGTCCCCCCTGTCTAACCCTCTTCTCTCTCCTCTCTCCAGGCCACCCTCTCGCTGCTCCTGGACCATCTGAGCCTTGTTGCCTCCTACAGTGACTGTAACCGGATGAACTGTCAGAACCTGGCTGTGTGTTTCGGCCCGGTGCTCCTGACCCCCACCCAGGAGTCCTGGCGACCCACTGCACCGGGACAGGGAGGGCAGGTCGGGCACGGAGGGAGCTGTGGAAGGGGCGGACGGAGTTTTGCTCACAGTGAGGAGATCGCCAGTGCTGTGGACTTCAAGAGACACATCGAGGCCTTGCATTACCTGCTGCAGCTTTGGCCCAGTAAGTGTCTGTTGGTACAAAGTGGGCCGACATATCCAACGGGCCAAACTGATGGATATGACCTCATTGCAACCAGATAAATAGCTTTGTTACGTCATTTCAACCAGTCTTCCCGTTTCCTAGTGATACTGTACTATACAGTGCCTTTGGAAAGCATTCAGACCCCTTGACTTTTTCCACATTTTCCTACCTTAGAGCCTTATTCTAAAATCTATTAAATCATTTTTTCCCCTCATCAATCTACACACTATACCACATAATGACATCACAATACCACATAATGACATCACAATACCCCATAATGACATCACAATACCCCATAATGACATCACAATATCCCATAATGACAAAGAAAGAATCGTTTTTTGGATTTTTTTGCTAATTTATTCAATATAAAAATCTGAAATATGACATTTATGTAAGTATTCAGACCCTTTACTCAGTACTTTGTTGAAGCACCTTTGGCAGCGATTACAGCCACGAGTCTTCTTGGGTATGACGCTACAAGCTTGGCACACCTGTATTTGGGGAATTTCTCCCATTCTCTTCTGCAGATCCTCTCAAGCTCCAAGCGGGCTGTCATGTGCCTTTTACTGAGGAGTGGCTTCCGTCTGGCCACTCTACAATAAAGTCCTGATTGGTGGAGTGCTGCAGAGATGGTTGTCCTTCTGGAAGGTTCTCCCATCTCCACAGAGGAACTCTAGAGCTCTATCAGAGTGACTATCGGGTTCTTGGTCACCTCCCTGATAAAGGCCCTTCTTCCCTGACTGCTCAGTTTGGCCGGGCGGCCAGCTCTAGGAAGAGTCTTGGTGGTTCTGAACTTCTTCCATTTAAGAATGATGGAGGCCACTGTGTTCTTGGGGACCTTCAATGATGCAGAAATGTTTTGGTACCCTTCCCCAGATCTTTGCCTCAACACAATCCTGTCTCGGAGCTCTACTGACAATTCCTTCGACCTCATGGCTTGGTTTTTGCTCTGACATTCACTGTCAACTGTGAGACCTTATATAGACAGGTGTGTACCTTTCCAAATCATGTCCAATCAATTAAATTGACCACAAGTGGACTCCAATCAAGTTGTAGAAACATCTCAAGGATTGTCAATGGAAACAGGATGCACCTGAACTCAATTTCAAGTCTCATAGCAAAGGGTCTGAAAACTTATGTAAATAAGGTATTTAAGTTTTTAAAACATTTTTGTTGCAAAAATGTCTAAAAATCTGTTTTTGCTTGTATTGTGTGTTGATTGAGGAGAAAATAAATATTAATTTAATCCATTTTAGAACAAGGCTGTAACGTAACAAAATGTGGAAAAAGTCCAGGGGTCTGAATACTTTCCGAATACACTGGATGACCAAAAGTATGTGGACACCTGCTCGTCAAACATCTCATTCCAAAATCATGGGCGTTAATATGGAGTTGGTTCTCCCCTTTGCTGCTATAACAGCTTCCACTCTTCTGGGAAGGCTTTCCACTAGATGTTGGAACATTGCTGCTATAACAGCCTCCACTCTTCTGGGAAGGCTTTCCACTAGATGTTGGAACATTGCTGCTATAACAGCCTCCACTCTTCTGGGAAGGCTTTCCACTAGATGTTGGAACATTGCTGCTATAACAGCCTCCACTCTTCTGGGAAGGCTTTCCACTAGATGTTGGAACATTGCTGCTATAACAGCCTCCACTCTTCTGGGAAGGCTTTCCACTAGATGTTGGAACATTGCTGCTATAACAGCCTCCACTCTTCTGGGAATGCTTTCCACTAGATGTTGGAACATTGTTGCTATAACAGCCTCCACTCTTCTGGGAAGGCTTTCCACTAGATGTTGGAACATTGCTGCTATAACAGCCTCCACTCTTCTGGGAAGGCTTTCCACTAGATGTTGGAACATTGCTGCTATAACAGCCTCCACTCTTCTGGGAAGGCTTTCCACTAGATGTTGGAACATTGCTGCTATAACAGCCTCCACTCTTCTGGGAAGGCTTTCCACTAGATGTTGGAACATTGCTGCTATAACAGCCTCCACTCTTCTGGGAAGGCTTTCCGCTAGATGTTGGAACATTGCTGCTGTAACTGCCTCCACTCTTCTGGGAAGGCTTTCCACTAGATGTTGGAACATTGCTGCTATAACAGCCTCCACTCTTCTGGGAAGGCTTTCCACTAGATGTTGGAACATTGCTGCTATAACAGCCTCCACTCTTCTGGGAAGGCTTTCCGCTAGATGTTGGAACATTGCTGCTGTAACAGCCTCCACTCTTCTGGGAAGGCTTTCCGCTAGATGTTGGAACATTGCTGCTTTAACAGCCTCCACTCTTCTGGGAAGGCTTTCCTCTAGATGTTGGAACATTGCTGCTATAACAGCCTCCACTCTTCTGGGAAGGCTTTCCACTAGATGTTGGAACATTGCTGCTATAACAGCCTCCACTCTTCTGGGAAGGCTTTCCACTAGATGTTGGAACATTGCTGCTATAACAGCCTCCACTCTTCTGGGAAGGCTTTCCGCTAGATGTTGGAACATTGCTGCTGTAACAGCCTCCACTCTTCTGGGAAGGCTTTCCACTAGATGTTGGAACATTGCTGCTATAACAGCCTCCACTCTTCTGGGAAGGCTTTCCACTAGATGTTGGAACATTGCTGCTGTAACAGCCTCCACTCTTCTGGGAAGGCTTTCCACTAGATGTTGGAACATTGCTGCTATAACAGCCTCCACTCTTCTGGGAAGGCTTTCCACTAGATGTTGGAACATTGCTGCTGTAACAGCCTCCACTCTTCTGGGAAGGCTTTCCACTAGATGTTGGAACATTGTTGCTGTAACAGCCTCCACTCTTCTGGGAAGGCTTTCCACTAGATGTTGGAACATTGCTGCTGTAACAGCCTCCACTCTTCTGGGAAGGCTTTCCACTAGATGTTGGAACATTGCTGCTATAACAGCCTCCACTCTTCTGGGAAGGCTTTCCGCTAGATGTTGGAACATTGCTGCTATAACAGCCTCCACTCTTCTGGGAAGGCTTTCCGCTAGATGTTGGAACATTGCTGCTATAACAGCCTCCACTCTTCTGGGAAGGCTTTCCACTAGATGTTGGAACATTGCTGCTATAACAGCCTCCACTCTTCTGGGAAGGCTTTCCCCTAGATGTTGGAACATTGCTGCTGTAACAGCCTCCACTCTTCTGGGAAGGCTTTCCCCTAGATGTTGGAACATTGCTGCTGTAACAGCCTCCACTCTTCTGGGAAGGCTTTCCACTAGATGTTGGAACATTGCTGCTATAACAGCCTCCACTCTTCTGGGAAGGCTTTCCACTAGATGTTGGAACATTGCTGCTATAACAGCCTCCACTCTTCTGGGAAGGCTTTCCACTAGATGTTGGAACATTGCTGCTATAACAGCCTCCACTCTTCTGGGAAGGCTTTCCGCTAGATGTTGGAACATTGCTGCTATAACAGCCTCCACTCTTCTGGGAAGGATTTCCGCTAGATGTTGGAACATTGCTGCTATAACAGCCTCCACTCTTCTGGGAAGGCTTTCCGCTAGATGTTGGAACATTGCTGCTATAACAGCCTCCACTCTTCTGGGAAGGCTTTCCACTAGATGTTGGAACATTGCTGCTATAACAGCCTCCACTCTTCTGGGAAGGCTTTCCGCTAGATGTTGGAACATTGCTGCTATAACAGCCTCCACTCTTCTGGGAAGGCTTTCCACTAGATGTTGGAACATTGCTGCTATAACAGCCTCCACTCTTCTGGGAAGGCTTTCCGCTAGATGTTGGAACATTGCTGCTTTAACAGCCTCCACTCTTCTGGGAAGGCTTTCCTCTAGATGTTGGAACATTGCTGCTATAACAGCCTCCACTCTTCTGGGAAGGCTTTCCACTAGATGTTGGAACATTGCTGCTATAACAGCCTCCACTCTTCTGGGAAGGCTTTCCACTAGATGTTGGAACATTGCTGCTATAACAGCCTCCACTCTTCTGGGAAGGCTTTCCACTAGATGTTGGAACATTGTTGCTATAACAGCCTCCACTCTTCTGGGAAGGCTTTCCACTAGATGTTGGAACATTGCTGCTATAACAGCCTCCACTCTTCTGGGAAGGCTTTCCACTAGATGTTGGAACATTGCTGCTATAACAGCCTCCACTCTTCTGGGAAGGCTTTCCGCTAGATGTTGGAACATTGCTGCTATAACAGCCTCCACTCTTCTGGGAAGGCTTTCCTCTAGATGTTGGAACATTGCTGCTATAACAGCCTCCACTCTTCTGGGAAGGCTTTCCTCTAGATGTTGGAACATTGCTGCTTTAACAGCCTCCACTCTTCTGGGAAGGCTTTCCGCTAGATGTTGGAACATTGCTGCTTTAACAGCCTCCACTCTTCTGGGAAGGCTTTCCACTAGATGTTGGAACATTGCTGCTTTAACAGCCTCCACTCTTCTGGGAAGGCTTTCCACTAGATGTTGGAACATTGCTGCTATAACAGCCTCCACTCTTCTGGGAAGGCTTTCCGCTAGATGTTGGAACATTGCTGCTATAACAGCCTCCACTCTTCTGGGAAGGCTTTCCTCTAGATGTAGGAACATTGCTGCTATAACAGCCTCCACTCTTCTGGGAAGGCTTTCCTCTAGATGTTGGAACATTGCTGCTTTAACAGCCTCCACTCTTCTGGGAAGGCTTTCCGCTAGATGTTGGAACATTGCTGCTTTAACAGCCTCCACTCTTCTGGGAAGGCTTTCCACTAGATGTTGGAACATTGCTGCTGTAACAGCCTCCACTCTTCTGGGAAGGCTTTCCACTAGATGTTGGAACATTGCTGCTATAACAGCCTCCACTCTTCTGGGAAGGCTTTCCACTAGATGTTGGAACATTGCTGCTGTAACAGCCTCCACTCTTCTGGGAAGGCTTTCCACTAGATGTTGGAACATTGCTGCTATAACAGCCTCCACTCTTCTGGGAAGGCTTTCCACTAGATGTTGGAACATTGCTGCTATAACAGCCTCCACTCTTCTGGGAAGGCTTTCCACTAGATGTTGGAACATTGCTGCTGTAACAGCCTCCACTCTTCTGGGAAGGCTTTCCGCTAGATGTTGGAACATTGCTGCTATAACAGCCTCCACTCTTCTGGGAAGGCTTTCCTCTAGATGTTGGAACATTGCTGCTATAACAGCCTCCACTCTTCTGGGAAGGCTTTCCGCTAGATGTTGGAACATTGCTGCTATAACAGCCTCCACTCTTCTGGGAAGGCTTTCCGCTAGATGTTGGAACATTGCTGCTATAACAGCCTCTACTCTTCTGAGAAGGCTTTCCGCTAGATGTTGGAACATTGCTGCTATAACAGCCTCCACTCTTCTGGGAAGGCTTTCCACTAGATGTTGGAACATTGCTGCTATAACAGCCTCCACTCTTCTGGGAAGGCTTTCCACTAGATGTTGGAACATTGCTGCTATAACAGCCTCCACTCTTCTGGGAAGGCTTTCCACTAGATGTTGGAACATTGCTGCTATAACAGCCTCCACTCTTCTGGGAAGGCTTTCCACTAGATGTTGGAACATTGCTGCTGTAACAGCCTCCACTCTTCTGGGAAGGCTTTCCGCTAGATGTTGGAACATTGCTGCTATAACAGCCTCCACTCTTCTGGGAAGGCTTTCCTCTAGATGTTGGAACATTGCTGCTATAACAGCCTCCACTCTTCTGGGAAGGCTTTCCGCTAGATGTTGGAACATTGCTGCTATAACAGCCTCCACTCTTCTGGGAAGGCTTTCCGCTAGATGTTGGAACATTGCTGCTATAACAGCCTCTACTCTTCTGAGAAGGCTTTCCGCTAGATGTTGGAACATTGCTGCTATAACAGCCTCCACTCTTCTTGGAAGGCTTTCCACTAGATGTTGGAACATTGCTGCTATAACAGCCTCCACTCTTCTGAGAAGGCTTTCCGCTAGATGTTGGAACATTGCTGCTATAACAGCCTCCACTCTTCTGGGAAGGCTTTCCGCTAGATGTTGGAACATTGCTGCTATAACAGCCTCCACTCTTCTGGGAAGGCTTTCCACTAGATGTTGGAACATTGCTGCTATAACAGCCTCCACTCTTCTGGGAAGGCTTTCCACTAGATGTTGGAACATTGCTGCTATAACTGCCTCCACTCTTCTGGGAAGGCTTTCCACTAGATGTTGGAACATTGCTGCTATAACAGCCTCTACTCTTCTGGGAAGGCTTTCCACTAGATGTTGGAACATTGCTGCTATAACAGCCTCTACTCTTCTGGGAAGGCTTTCCACTAGATGTTGGAACATTGCTGCTATAACAGCCTCTACTCTTCTGGGAAGGCTTTCCACTAGATGTTGGAACATTGCTGCTATAACAGCCTCCACTCTTCTGGGAAGGCTTTCCACTAGATGTTGGAACATTACTGCTATAACAGCCTCCACTCTTCTGGGAAGGCTTTCCACTAGATGTTGGAACATTGCTGCTATAACAGCCTCCACTCTTCTGGGAAGGCTTTCCACTAGATGTTGGAACATTGCTGCTATAACAGCCTCCACTCTTCTGGGAAGGCTTTCCACTAGATGTTGGAACATTGCTGCTATAACAGCCTCCACTCTTCTGGGAAGGCTTTCCACTAGATGTTGGAACATTGCTGCTATAACAGCCTCCACTCTTCTGGGAAGGCTTTCCGCTAGATGTTGGAACATTGCTGCTATAACAGTCTCCACTCTTCTGGGAAGGCTTTCCACTAGATGTTGGAACATTACTGCTATAACAGCCTCCACTCTTCTGGGAAGGCTTTCCACTAGATGTTGGAACATTACTGCTATAACAGCCTCCACTCTTCTGGGAAGGCTTTCCACTAGATGTTGGAACATTACTGCTATAACAGCCTCCACTCTTCTGGGAAGGCTTTCCACTAGATGTTGGAACATTACTGCTATAACAGCCTCCACTCTTCTGGGAAGGCTTTCCACTAGATGTTGGAACATTGCTGCTATAACAGCCTCTACTCTTCTGGGAAGGCTTTCCACTAGATGTTGGAACATTGCTGCTATAACAGCCTCCACTCTTCTGGGAAGGCTTTCCGCTAGATGTTGGAACATTGCTGCTATAACAGTCTCCACTCTTCTGGGAAGGCTTTCCACTAGATGTTGGAACATTGCTGCTATAACAGCCTCTACTCTTCTGGGAAGGCTTTCCGCTAGATGTTGGAACATTGCTGCTATAACAGCCTCCACTCTTCTGGGAAGGCTTTCCGCTAGATGTTGGAACATTGCTGTTATAACAGCCTCCACTCTTCTGGGAAGGCTTTCCACTAGATGTTGGAACATTGCTGCTATAACAGCCTCCACTCTTCTGGGAAGGCTTTCCACTAGATGTTGGAACATTGCTGCTATAACAGCCTCCACTCTTCTGGGAAGGCTTTCCGCTAGATGTTGGAACATTGCTGCTGTAACAGCCTCCACTCTTCTGGGAAGGCTTTCCACTAGATGTTGGAACATTGCTGCTGTAACAGCCTCCACTCTTCTGGGAAGGCTTTCCACTAGATGTTGGAACATTACTGCTATAACAGCCTCCACTCTTCTGGGAAGGCTTTCCACTAGATGTTGGAACATTGCTGCTATAACAGCCTCCACTCTTCTGGGAAGGCTTTCCACTAGATGTTGGAACATTGCTGCTATAACAGCCTCCACTCTTCTGGGAAGGCTTTCCACTAGATGTTGGAACATTGCTGCTGTAACAGCCTCCACTCTTCTGGGAAGGCTTTCCACTAGATGTTGGAACATTGCTGCTATAACAGCCTCCACTCTTCTGGGAAGGCTTTCCGCTAGATGTTGGAACATTGCTGCTATAACAGCCTCCACTCTTCTGGGAAGGCTTTCCACTAGATGTTGGAACATTACTGCTATAACAGCCTCCACTCTTCTGGGAAGGCTTTCCGCTAGATGTTGGAACATTACTGCTATAACAGCCTCCACTCTTCTGGGAAGGCTTTCCACTAGATGTTGGAACATTGCTGCTAGTAGTGATGGTAGTGAGCGTTGCAACCAGAGGACAGATGCTTTCTACCCACTACAGCACTCGGTGGTCCCGTTCCGTGAGCTCGTATGGTCTACCACTTCGCTGCTGAGCCGTTGTTGCTCCTAGAGGTTTCTACTTCACAATAACAGCACGTACAGTTGACCAGGGCAGCACTAGCAGGGCATAATTTTGACAAACTGACTTGTTGGAAAGGTGGCATCCTGTCTCTTGGGGTCTCCCGAGTGGCGCAGCGGTCTAAGGCACTGCATCTCAGTGCTAGAGGCGTCACTGCAGACCCTGGTTTGATTCCAGGCTGTATCACAACCGGCCGTGATTGGGAGTCCCATAGGGCGGCACACAATTGGCCCAGCGTCGTCCGGGTTTGGGTTTGGCCGTAGGTCGTCATTTAAAAAAAGGATTTGTTCTTAACTGACTTGCTTAGTTAAATGAAGGTTAAATAAAATAAAAAAATTATCATAGAAATTTTAATGATGGTAGATTGCATGGCTGTGTGCTCGATTTTATACACCTGTCAGCAACGGTGTGGCTGAAATAAAACCGAATCCACTCATTTGAAGGGGTGTCCACATACTTTTGTATATATATATATATATTTGATTTGCAACAGTGGGACGTGTTTAGAACATTTCATCTCTGGGTTTGAAACCTTTCCTCTCTTTGCTTCCTAACTCCTTAGTTCCTACAGACCGAGTGACAGATGACCCTGACTCTCCTGCCCTCCTCCAGCCCTCCTCCAGTTCAGACGTGCCTCCTTCCCCTCCCAGCCCCGTGCCCCATAACCCCCTTTGGCGGCGCTGCCAGCGCGGCCTGTCGCTGCCTCTGGACCTACCAGGGGACGAAGTGGGCGTGGTGTCGCGACGTGGGCGGGGCCGACTGGAGAGCCCGCCGTGTAACCGGTATGCTGGCGACTGGAGCGTGTGTGGGCGGGACTTTCTGTCCGGAGGAGATGCGGACTACGATGAGGTGGCAGGGAGCGACAGTGAGGAAGAGGAGGAAGAGAGGGAGGTGAAGAAGGTGGAGTGGACTCAGTACGTAGATGACTTAGTTCTGGATTTTGACGCCCCGTTTACCTGCAGACTGAGTCTCAAAGACTTTGATACGCTGATATCAGACCTGGAGAGAGAGCTGTCCAATCAGATCAACATCTGTCTCTGAGAGGGAGAGGGAGGAGAGGAGGGAGGAGAGGAGGAGAGGAGGGAGGAGGAGGGGAGGAGAGGGGAGAAGAGGAGGGGAGAGGAGGGAGGAGAGGAGGGAGGAGGAGAGGAGGAAGGAGGAGAGGACGGGGGGGAGAGGAGAGAGGAGAGGAGGGAGGAGGAGGGGAGAGGAGGGAGGAGGAGAGGAGGGGGGGAGAGGAGGGAGGAGAGGAGGGGGAGAAGGGAGGAGGAGAGGAGGGTAGGATAGGAGAGGAGAGGAGAGGAGAAAGGAGAGGAGGAGAGAGACGGATAGTATTATTGAAGGTCAGGAAATTCTAGTGTTTATTAGGAAATTACCAAAGAAAGACGACAAGCAACAACGGTATTTGCTTCAGTAATGTTGAAGTGTATTTAACTGTTCCAATATATTTAAAAAGCTTCATTCCCGGTGTTTTCTTATTCCAAATGCTGGTTCTTCTACAAACAAGTGATACCATTCTAGTCTTGGATAACACAAGGACACCTTGTTTGTAGAGACATCGACCAGTAATGTTCACAGTGACATTTCATTGTTTGTTAAAATCCTAGTTTCTATGCCATGTAAAGGCTGCAATGCTCGCCTGTCAGTTTGACTGTTATGGACGTTGACTCTGTTATGTTGTCAGTCAAATGTTTGTGCCAAAAAAAAGTATTTATTTCTCCCATTCGAAGGAAGTCCATTTAAGGTCTATTGTTGATGTACTTCCAATGATTTATTCTCTAAATTCCAGTGAAGGATGAAGGACAGATCTTTAATCGTTTTGGACAAAATAATGCATTGAAAATGTACATTACCAGTCAAAAGTTTGGACACACCTACTCATTCAAGGGTTTTTTCTTTATTTTTTACTATTTTCTACATTGGATATTAATACTGAAGACATCAAAACTATGACATAACACATATGGAATCATGTAGTAACCCCAAAAAGTTATATTTGAGATTCTTCAAAGTAGCCAACCTTTGCCTTGATGACAGCTTTGTACACTCTTGGAATTCTCTCAACCAGCTTCACCTGGAATGCTTTTCCAACAGTCTTGAAGGAGTTCCCACATATGCTGAGCACTTGTTGGCTGCTTTTCCTTCACTCTGCGGTCCAACTCATCCCAAACCATCTCAATTGGGTTGAGGTCAGGTGATTGTGGAGGCCAGGTCATCTGATGCAGCACTCCATCACTCTCCTTCTTGGTCAAATAGCCCTTACACAGCCTGGAGGTGTGTTGGGTCATTGTCCTGTTGAAAAACAAATGATAGTGCCACTAAGCGCAAACCAGATAGGATGGCGTATTGCTGCAGAATGCCTCGAATTCTAAACAAATTACAGACAGTGTCACCAGCAAAGCACCATCACACCTCCTCCATGCTTCACGGTGGGAACCACATCATCACACCTCCTCCTCCATGCTTCACGGTGGGAACCACACCATCCCACCTCCTCCTCCATGCTTCACGGTGGGAACCACACCATCACACCTCCTCCATGCTTCACGGTGGGAACCACACCATCCCACCTCCTCCTCCATGCTTCATGGTGGGAACCACACATGCGGAGATCATCTGTTCACCTACTCTGCGTCTCACAAAGACACGGCGGTTGGAGCCAAAAATCTCAAATTAGGACTCCAGACCAAAGGACAGATATCCACCGGTCTAATGTCCATTGCTCGTATTTCTTGGCCCAAGCAAGTCTCTTCTTCTTATTGGTGGCCTTTAGTAGTGGTTTCTTTGCAGCAATTCAACCAGGAAGGCCTGATTCACACAGTCTCCTCTGAACAGCTGATGTTGAGATGTGTCTGTTACTTGAACTCTGTGAAGCATTTATTTGGGCTACAATTTCTGAGGCTGGTAACTCTAATGAACTTATCCTCTGCAGCAGAGGTAACTCTGGGTCTTCCTTTCCTGTGGCGGTCTTCATGAGAGCCAGTTTCTTCATAGCGCTTGATGGTTTTTGCGAGGTCACTTGAAGAAACTTTAGAAGTTTTTGAAATATTCCAGATTGACTGACCTTCATGTTTTAAAGTGATGATGGACTGTTATTTCCCTTTGCTTATTTGAACTGTTCTTGCCATAATATGGACTTGGTCTTTTACCAAATAGGGCTATCTTCTGTATACCACCCCTACCTTGTCACAACACAACTGATTGGCTCAAACGCATTAAGAAGGAAAGAAATTCCACAAATTAACTTTTAACAAGGCACACCTGTTAATTGAAATGCATTCCAGGTGACTACCTCATGAAGCTGGTTCAGAGAATGCCAAGAGTGTACAAAGCTGTCATCAAGGCAAAGGGTGGCTACTTTGAAGAATCTCAAATCTAAAATAAAGGTTGATTTGTTTAACACTTTTTTGGTTACTGCATGATTCCATATGTGTTATTTCATAGTTTTGATGTCTTCACTATTATTCTACAATGTAGAAAATAGTAAAAATAAAGAAAAACCCTTGAATTAGTAGGTATGTCCAAACGTTTGACTGATACTGTATAAATTTAATTTGGTGAGATGTCAAAAAGTATATGTTAGTTCAAGTATTAATATGTCTGTTAATCAGATTCCAGGTTTATCTTGAGACCTGATTGTGAATTAATGAACTGAGTTGGATTTAGACACGAGCACAAGCCTTTCAGCTGAATTCCAAGACACACACCAACGACTCATTATAAAACTGTCTTTCAGCTGAATTCCAAGACACACACGTCAACGACTCATTATAAAACTGTCTTTCAGCTGAATTCCAAGACACACACCAACGACTCATTATAAAACTGTCTTTCAGCTGAATTCCAAGACACACGTCAACGACTCATTATAAAACTGTCTTTCAGCTGAATTCCAAGACACACACCAACGACTCATTATAAAACTGTCTTTCAACTGAATTCCAAGACACACGTCAACGACTCATTATAAAACTGTCTTTCAGCTGAATTCCAAGACACACACCAACGACTCATTATAAAACTGTCTTTCAGTTGAATTCCAAGACACACACCAACGACTCATTATAAAACTGTCTTTCAGTTGAATTCCAAGACACACGCCAACGACTCATTATAAAACTGTCTTTCAACTGAATTCCAAGACACACCAACGACTCATTATAAAACTGTCTTTCAGCTGAATTCCAAGACACCAACGACTCATTATAAAACTGTCTTTCAGCTGAATTCCAAGACACACACCAACGACTCATTATAAAACTGTCTTTCAGCTGAATTCCAAGACACACACCAACGACTCATTATAAAACTGTCTTTCAGTTGAATTCCAAGACACACGCCAACGACTCATTATAAAACTGTCTTTCAACTGAATTCCAAGACACACCAACGACTCATTATAAAACTGTCTTTCAGCTGAATTCCAAGACACACCAACGACTCATTATAAAACTGTCTTTCAACTGAATTCCAAGACACACCAACGACTCATTATAAAACTGTCTTTCAGCTGAATTCCAAGACACCAACGACTCATTATAAAACTGTCTTTCAGCTGAATTCCAAGACACCAACGACTCATTATAAAACTGTCTTTCAGCTGAATTCCAAGACACCAACGACTCATTATAAAACTGTCTTTCAGTTGAATTCCAAGACACACACCAACGACTCATTATAAAACTGTCTTTCAGTTGAATTCCAAGACACACGCCAACGACTCATTATAAAACTGTCTTTCAACTGAATTCCAAGACACACCAACGACTCATTATAAAACTGTCTTTCAGCTGAATTCCAAGACACCAACGACTCATTATAAAACTGTCTTTCAGTTGAATTCCAAGACACACACCAACGACTCATTATAAAACTGTCTTTCAGTTGAATTCCAAGACACACGCCAACGACTCATTATAAAACTGTCTTTCAACTGAATTCCAAGACACACCAACGACTCATTATAAAACTGTCTTTCAGCTGAATTCCAAGACACCAACGACTCATTATAAAACTGTCTTTCAGCTTAATTCCAAGACACACACCAACGACTCATTATAAAACTGTCTTTCAGTTGAATTCCAAGACACACCAACGACTCATTATAAAACTGTCTTCCAGTTGAATTCCAAGACACCAACGACTCATTATAAAACTGTCTTTCAGCTGAATTCCAAGACACACACCAACGACTCATTATAAAACTGTCTTTCAGTTGAATTCCAAGACACACGCCAACAGCTCATTATAAAACTGTCTTTCAGTTGAATTCCAAGACACACACCAATGACTCATTATAAAACTGTTTTTCAGTTGAATTCCAAGACACACCAACGACTCATTATAAAACTGTCTTTCAGTTGAATTCCAAGACACACGCCAACGACTCATTATAAAACTGTCTTTCAGCTGAATTCCAAGACACCAACGACTCATTATAAAACTGTCTTTCAGTTGAATTCCAAGACACACGCCAACGACTCATTATAAAACTGTCTTTCAACTGAATTCCAAGACACACCAACGACTCATTATAAAACTGTCTTTCAACTGAATTCCAAGACACACCAACGACTCATTATAAAACTGTCTTTCAGCTGAATTCCAAGACACACCAACGACTCATTATAAAACTGTCTTTCAGTTGAATTCCAAGACACACACCAACGACTCATTATAAAACTGTCTTTTAGTTGAATTCCAAGACACACACCAACGACTCATTATAAAACTGTCTTTCAGCTGAATTCCAAGACACCAACGACTCATTATAAAACTGTCTTTCAACTGAATTCCAAGACACCAACGACTCATTATAAAACTGTCTTTCAGCTGAATTCCAAGACACACCAACGACTCATTATAAAACTGTCTTTCAGTTGAATTCCAAGACACACCAACGACTCATTATAAAACTGTCTTTCAGTTGAATTCCAAGACACACCAACGACTCATTATAAAACTGTCTTTCAGTTGAATTCCAAGACACACACACCAACGACTCATTATAAAACTGTCTTTCAACTGAATTCCAAGACACACCAACGACTCATTATAAAACTGTCTTGCACTTCTGTACTAAGTAACAATACAGTAATACTTGTAATATTTTGTTGTTTTGTATTATTTTGTAATAATTTTTTATATTTCGTATTATTTTGTAATAATTTGCTGCTTACTCTGCTATGCATTGTTGCTGTAAACAGCCATGTCATTGTGATATTTGCGCGCGGTACAATCCTATTTTGATAAGTGTCATTATTTGAAGCCACGGAAGGAATGCAACAGCCATATTACAGAGGAAGTTGGCTCCGAACATGTTACAACTTCCTGTTTTGTTTTTAGTATTTGTGCTGTTTATTGTATAAACAGTATTACACGGTGTTGCACATCTACAATAAGCACTTACATTTTGTTGATGTCCTATGCATATCGTAAACCAAGTGTTAAAATACACTCTTCTTGTTATAACTGGGCAGTATCATATGCCAGACAGTGTTATCAACCAAAAATAAATAAAGCACAAGTATTATAGATACAGATGAGTTGGAAGCTTGTCTTCTTCCTGTTCACAGTAGGAACTTGTCTGGCTGAGGGGTCTTCCTGTCTGGCTGAGGAGTCTTCCTGTCTGGCTGAGGGGTCTTCCTGTCTGGCTGAGGAGTCTTCCTGTCTGGCTGAGGAGTCTTCTTGTCTGGCTGAGGGGTCTTCCTGTCTGGCTGAGGGGTCTTCCTGTCTGGCTGAGGAGTCTTCCTGTCTGACTGAGGAGTCTTCCTGTCTGGCTGAGGAGTCTTCCTGTCTGGCTGAGGAGTCTTCCAGATCAGCTTTTACATAACCACATCTGCTTCTATAAGATCTCTTTCTCATAGAGGCCTAGTAGTAGTGGATCCGTCTGCTATGAGTTGTTTTATCATCATGGGTAACTGCTGCCCTCTGTAGTGGATCCATCCACTAGGAGTTGTTTTATCATCATGGGGAACTGCTGCCCTCTGTAGTGGATCCATCCACTAGGAGTTGTTTTATCATGGGGAACTGCTGCCCTCTGTAGTGGATCCATCCACTAGGAGTTGTATTATCATGGGGAACTGCTGCCCTCTGTAGTGGATCCATCCACTAGGAGTTGTTTTATCATCATGGGGAACTGCTGCCCTCTGTAGTGGATCCATCCACTAGGAGTTGTTTTATCATCATGGGGAACTGCTGCCCTCTGTAGTGGATCCATCCACTAGGAGTTGTTTAATCATCATGGGGAACTGCTGCCCTCTGTAGTGGATCCATCCACTAGGAGTTGTTTAATCATCATGGGGAACTGCTGCCCTCTGTAGTGGATCCATCCACTAGGAGTTGTTTTATCATCATGGGGAACTGCTGCCCTCTGTAGTGGATCCATCCACTAGGAGTTGTTTTATCATGGGGAACTGCTGCCCTCTGTAGTGGATCCATCCACTAGGAGTTGTTTTATCATCATGGGGAACTGCTGCCCTCTGTAGTGGATCCATCCACTAGGAGTTGTTTTATCATGGGGAACTGCTGCCCTCTGTAGTGGATCCATCCACTAGGAGTTGTTTTATCATCACGGGGAACTGCTGCCCTCTGTAGTGGATCCATCCACTAGGAGTTGTTTCATCATGGGGAACTGCTGCCCTCTGTAGTGGATCCATCCACTAGGAGTTGTTTTATCATCATGGGGAACTGCTGCCCTCTGTAGTGGATCCATCCACTAGGAGTTGTTTTATCATGGGGAACTGCTGCCCTCTGTAGTGGATCCATCCACTAGGAGTTGTTTTATCATCATGGGGAACTGCTGCCCTCTGTAGTGGATCCATCCACTAGGAGTTGTTTCATCATGGGGAACTGCTGCCCTCTGTAGTGGATCCATCTACTAGGAGTTGTATTATCATGGGGAACTGCTGCCCTCTGTAGTGGATCCATCCACTAGGAGTTGTATTATCATGGGGAACTGCTGCCCTCTGTAGTGGATCCATCCACTAGGAGTTGTATTATCATGGGGAACTGCTGCCCTCTGTAGTGGATCCATCTACTAGGAGTTGTATCATCATGGGGAACTGCTGCCCTCTGTAGTGGATCCATCCACTAGGAGTTGTATTATCATGGGGAACTGCTGCCCTCTGTAGTGGATCCATCCACTAGGAGTTGTTTTATCATGGGGAACTGCTGCCCTCTGTAGTGGATCCATCCACTAGGAGTTGTTTTATCATGGGGAACTGCTGCCGTCTGTAGTGGATCCATCCACTAGGAGTTGTTTCATCATGGGGAACTGCTGCCCTCTGTAGTGGATCCATCCACTAGGAGTTGTTTTATCATCATGGGGAACTGCTGCCCTCTGTAGTGGATCCATCCACTAGGAGTTGTTTTATCATCATGGGGAACTGCTGCCCTCTGTAGTGGATCCATCCACTAGGAGTTGTTTTATCATCATGGGGAACTGCTGCCCTCTGTAGTGGATCCATCCACTAGGAGTTGTATCATCATGGGGAACTGCTGCCCTCTGTAGTGGATCCATCCACTAGGAGTTGTTTTATCATGGGGAACTGCTGCCCTCTGTAGTGGATCCATCCACTAGGAGTTGTTTTATCATCATGGGGAACTGCTGCCCTCTGTAGTGGATCCATCCACTAGGAGTTGTTTTATCATCATGGGGAACTGCTGCCCTCTGTAGTGGATCCATCCACTAGGAGTTGTTTTATCATGGGGAACTGCTGCCCTCTGTAGTGGATCCATCCACTAGGAGTTGTTTTATCATGGGGAACTGCTGCCCTCTGTAGTGGATCCATCCACTAGGAGTTGTTTTATCATGGGGAACTGCTGCCCTCTGTAGTGGATCCATCCACTAGGAGTTGTTTAATCATCATGGGGAACTGCTGCCCTCTGTAGTGGATCCATCTACTAGGTGTTGTTTTATCATCATGGGGAACTGCTGCTCTCTGTAGTGGATCCATCCACTAGGAGTTTTATCATCATGGGGAACTGCTGCCCTCTGTAGTGGATCCATCCACTAGGAGTTGTATCATCATGGGGAACTGCTGCCCTCTGTAGTGGATCCATCCACTAGGAGTTGTTTTATCATCATGGGGAACTGCTGCCCTCTGTAGTGGATCCATCCACTAGGAGTTGTTTTATCATGGGGAACTGCTGCCCTCTGTAGTGGATCCATCCACTAGGAGTTGTTTTACCATGGGGAACTGCTGCCCTCTGTAGTGGATCCATCTACTAGGAGTTGTTTTATCATCATGGGGAACTGCTGCCCTCTGTAGTGGATCCATCCACTAGGAGTTGTTTTATCATGGGGAACTGCTGCCCTCTGTAGTGGATCCATCTACTAGGAGTTGTTTTATCATGGGGAACTGCTGCCCTCTGTAGTGGATCCATCCACTAGGAGTTGTATCATCATGGGGAACTGCTATTCTAGTCTAGCTTGTCCTTGGACTCTAAGGCCTAAGGAGCGTTTTTTAACAGGCCAGGTTTATAATACGCAAGAAACAGAGGCTATAATTTAGAAGCTTATGCGTAACACATCATTCATTAAATAAATATAAGGCTAATACTGCATGTCATTTATTTCCTGAAAGAGGTAGGCTAATACTGCATGTCATTTACTTCCTGAAAGAGGTAGGCTAATACTGCATGTCATTTACTTCCTGAAAGAGGTAGGCTAGGACGTCTATATATACGCTTCCTAATATTGAGTTGCTCTTTTGCCCTCAGAACTTCCTCAATTCGTAGGGGCATGGGGCATAGACTCTACAAGGGGGAATAGACTCTACAAGGGGGCATAGACTCTACAAGGGGGCATAGACTCTACAAGGGGGCATAGACTCTACAAGGGGCATAGACTCTACAAGGGGGCATGGACTCTACAAGGGGGCATGGACTCTACAAGGGGGCATGGACTCTACAAGGGGGCATAGACTCTACAAGGGGGCATAGACTCTACAAAGGGGCATAGACTCTACAAGGGGGGCATATACTCTACAAGGGGCATAGACTCTACAAGGGGGCATAGACTCTACAAGGGGGCATGGACTCTACAAGGGGGCATAGACTCTACAAGGGGGCATAGACTCTACAAGGGGGCATAGACTCTACAAGGGGGCATAGACTCTACAAGGGGGCATAGACTCTACAAGGGGTCATAGACTCTACAAGGGGGCATAGACTCTACAAGGGGGCATAGACTCTACAAGGGGGCATAGACTATACAAAGGGGCATAGACTCTACAAGGGGGGCATAGACTCTACAAGGGGGCATAGACTCTACAAGGGGGCATAGACTCTACAAGTGGGCATAGACTCTACAAGGGGGCATGGACTCTACAAGGGGGCATAGACTCTACAAGGGGGCATAGACTCTACAAGGGGGCATAGACTCTACAAGGGGGCATGGACTCTACAAGGGGGCATAGACTCTACAAGGGGGCATAGACTCTACAAAGGGGCATTGACTCTACAAGCGGGGCATAGACTCTACAAGGGGGCATGGACTCTACAAGGGGGCATGGACTCTACAAGGGGGCATAGACTCTACAAGGGGGCATAGACTCTACAAGGGGGCATGGACTCTACAAGGGGGCATAGACTCTACAAGGGGGCATAGACTCTACAAGGGGGCATGGACTCTACAAGGGGGCATAGACGACTCTACAAGGGGGCATAGACTCTATAAGGTGTGGAAAGCGTTCCACAGAGATGCTGGCCCCATGTTGACTCCAGTGAAATCCCACAGTTGTGTCAAGCTGGCTGGATGTAGCGTGGTCCACTTTGACAGCGACTACTGTAATCATTCTCAAGCTGTAACACAACAACATGTAACGGGGTGTGAATAGTTTCTGACGGCGTAAGGTTTAATGGTCCCACGTCCATCGGCTTGGTTCTTATTGCCCTGGTGTGATATGGTGCCATCTAGTGGTGTAGCGTGGCCCACTTTGAATGCAGCAACTAATCATTCTAGAATTTATTTGAGGCTAATTCATTGATTCTATATACCAAATCTGGAGTCAATATGACTTATGGTTCATGATAATTTTTTATTTTTTATTTAACCTTTATTTAACTAGGCAAGTCAGTTTAGAACAAATTCTTATGTACAATGACGGCCTACCCAGGCCAAACCCGGACGACGCTGGGCCAATTGTGCGCCGCTCTATGGGACTCCAAATCACGGCCGGTTGTGATGTAGCCCGGAATCGAACCAGGGTCTGTAGTGAGGTACCAAAAAATGTCTGCAGCATTGAAGGTCCCCAAGAACACATTGGCCTCCATCATTCTTAAATGGAAGAAGTTTGGAACCACCAAGACTCTTCCTAGAGCTGGCTGCCCGGTGAAACTGAGCAATCGGGGGCGAAGGGCCTTGGACAGGGAGGTGACCAAGATCCCGATGGTCACTCTGACAGAGCTCCAGAGTTCCTCTGTGGAGATGGGAGAACCTTCCAGAAGGACAACCATCTCTGCAGCACTCCACCAATCAGGCCTTTATGGTAGAGTGGCCAGACGGAAGCCACTCCTCAGTAAAACTTGTCATCACTATCATGGACGTCCTTAACATGAACCACGCTGAATTAGGTAATGATATACAGTATAAAAAACACAAGGGAACTATGAACAACTCATTCTTTGCCGACTTAACGCTAATGGCTAATGCTACAAAGTCATCTTCTCCTCACGAAGGGCAGATTCACTAACAGATTCTCTATTGAGGCTCATTACTTCAGTCTTTAATGGTTTTAAGAAACAATTGATGCTTCATTCAAAAATGACCACAGTTGTTCCTATAGATGCACGTTAGCACAAATGCTAATGCTAAAAATATATACAAAATCTGCTGTGTGGCGCAGCGGACTAAGGCACTGCATGTCAGTGCTATCCCCAGATCTGTGCATGGACACAATCCTGTCTCGGAGCTCAACAGACAAGTCCTTCGACCTCATGGCTTGGTTTTTGCTCTGACATTCACTGTCAACTGTGGGACCTTTATATAGACAGGTGTGTGTCTTTCCAAATCATGTCCAATCAATTGAATTTACCACAGGTGGACTCCAATCAAGTTGTAGAAACATCTCAAGGATTGTCAATGGGAACAGGATGTACCTGAGCTCAATTTCAAGTCTCATAGCAAACGGTCTGAATACTTATGTTGATAAGGTTTTGCCAACATTTCTAAAAACCTGTTTTCACTTTGTCATTATAGGGTATAGATTGCTGAGGAAATTGTTTTATGTAATCCATTTTAGAACAAGGCTGTAACGTAACAAAATGTGGGAAAAGTCCAGGGGTCTGAATACTTTCAGAAGGCACTGGATTTATCTCTATGGTCTCAGTTAGACAGTCAACACTCGGTGTAACCAGTAATAGACTCTCATTCTGAATGATCACACACAACGGATGGCGATTCTTATTGGTCACTGTCACATGACACCCAACTATATCTAGTAGGTATATTCTCTGCCTGGACAACTGCTGCAGGGCAGTCCAAGGACACCAAGGGACAACCAGAGAGAGAGAGAGGGACAGAGAGAGAGAGAGGACACTGACTGACTGACCAGCTTTCTGACTCCAACCCCAAACACGTCTTCTGATCAAACTGCAGCGGCGACTTCAGGAGAAGAAACTCACACAAAGGGGTTTTGTCTTGTCTCCTGTTCACCCCCCTGTTGTCCTGTAGTCCGGTCTGTTGTTCTAAAGCTTCGGGATGCAGACCCAGACGATGCAGAACCTGACGATGCAGAATCAGATGATGCAGAACCAGATGATGCAGAGCGCGATGATGCAGAACCAGACGATGCAGAACCTGACGATGCAGAGCGCGATGATGCAGACATCTGTAGACTATAATAATGGATACACGATGCAGACATCAGTAGACTATAATAATGGATACAGGACTCAGATGCAGGAACAGCAGAATAATGACTACACCATCCAGGAGGACGAGTGGGACAGAGACCTGCTCCTGGACCCCGCCTGGGAGAAACAGCAGAGAAAGGTTGGACACTTCATCCATCGTCTGTCTATTCATTTCCTGTTTCCTCACGTGTAAAGGTTTTACTGTAGCCAAGTCAAGTGAGGCAAGGCTGAGGATGTAACTGAATCACGAAACACAGCAGTAGTAGAAGGGCTGATAAACTCTACTATTTACTATATTATGAATATTTACTCAGGTGCAAAATTTATATTTAAGAAGTTGCACTTGAAAAAAAAAAACGTTTTAATTCTAGGCCTACAAAGAGAGGGCAATGGTCTGTGGAATTATTTAAAAAAAAACGTTTTAATTCTAGGCCTACGAAGAGAGGGCAGTGGTCTGTGGAATTATTTTAAAAAACGTTTTAATTCTAGGCCTACGAAGAGAGGGCAGTGGTCTGTGGAAGTATTTTAAAAAACGTTTTAATTCTAGGCCTACGAAGAGAGGGCAGTGGTCTGTGGAAGTATTTTAAAAAACGTTTTAATTCTAGGCCTACAAAGAGAGGGCAGTGGTCTGTGGAATTATTTTAAAAAACGTTTTAATTCTAGGCCGACAAAGAGAGGGCAGTGGTCTGTGGAAGTATTTCCTGACAGTCAAATGAGTCAAAACAAGAACTCATCATAATGGGAAGGTATTTTTTTTAACATGACAGCACTATTAAAAGGGACATAAAATACTGATTACTTTACTGAGAAAAACAACACCCAGTACAGTGTGAGAGACACTAATGTGGGCAAAGCGGGCACCAGGCAGACATGGCAGCCGAGCCAACAATAACTCCCAGGCAGTCCATGGCAGCATGGCGAAGACCTGCGCTTCAGCTCCAGCTCTCTCGCTGCCATTCCTTTGATTCGTGTTTTTTATGACAACTGTCAACAGATGTCTGGTAACACAGAATGTAGGTGACGTCCTCTAGGCCCGAAGCGGGAACAGAATGGACGCTATAGGCTAATTATAACTAAAGGACTAGAGAGGGTATACAGAGTTGGCTCAGACAATGTCCTTGGTCCTCGGTTGGCACGGGAGGACAGTGATCAATACTAACCCGATAGATTATGTTGTATTGATCAATACTAACCTGACAGATTATGTAGTATTGATCAATACTAACCCGATAGATTATGTAGTATTGATCAATACTAACCTGATAGATTATGTAGTATTGATCAATACTAACCTGATAGATTATGTAGTATTGATCAATACTAACCTGATAGATTATGTAGTATATAAATACTAACCTGATAGATTATGTAGTATTGATCAATACTAACCTGATAGATTATGTAGTATTGATCAATACTAACCTGATAGATTATGTAGTATTGATCAATACTAACCCGATAGATTATGTAGTATATAAATACTAACCTGATAGATTATGTGAAAGAAATAGAAATCATACCCAGACCAGGGAACTTTTGTTTTTTTACAAAAGACAAATATTCTGTCACTGACCTGTCAAGATATCAGGGGCAACCTACTGTACCCCTCAATTTAGAACCATGCATTATTAATGAGTCTCAGACGGGTTGCCTCTCACGGTGTATCAATGTTCCTGGTGCTGTTGCCCCGGGGCTGGAATTACTGAGACTATGCATAAATAGGCTATCTCATTCAACATGAATGGCAGGGCTTCCATCCCTGCCTATGGTCCTGCCAGACAGAGACAACAATATAGCAGTGACCACAGGGAGCAGCTATGTTAAACCCTGGAGGAGTTTTAACCATGGGGAGCAGCTATGTTAAACCCTGGAGGAGTTTTAACCACAGGGAGCAGCTATGTTAAACCCTGGATGAGTTTTAACCATGGGGAGCAGCTATGTTAAACCCTGGATGAGTTTTAACCATGGGGAGCAGCTATGTTAAACCCTGGAGGAGTTTTAACCATGGGGAGCAGCTATGTTAAACCCTGGAGGAGTTTTAACCATGGGGAGCAGCTATGTTAAACCCTGGAGGAGTTTTAACCACAGGGAGCAGCTATGTTAAACCCTGGATGAGTTTTAACCATGGGGAGCAGCTATGTTAAACCCTGGATGAGTTTTAACCATGGGGAGCAGCTATGTTAAACCCTGGAGGAGTTTTAACCATGGGGAGCAGCTATGTTAAACCCTGGAGGAGTTTTAACCATGGGGAGCAGCTATGTTAAACCCTGGAGGAGTTTTAACCATGGGGAGCAGCTATGTTAAACCCTGGAGGAGTTTTAACCATGGGGAGCAGCTATGTTAAACCCTGGAGGAGTTTTAACCATGGGGAGCAGCTATGTTAAACCCTGGATGAGTTTTAACCATGGGGAGCAGCTATGTTAAACCCTGGAGGAGTTTTAACCACAGGGGCAGCTATGTTAAACCCTGGAGGAGTTTTAACCATGGGGAGCAGCTATGTTAAACCCTGGATGAGTTTTAACCACAGGGGCAGCTATGTTAAACCCTGGAGGAGTTTTAACCATGGGGAGCAGCTATGTTAAACCCTGGATGAGTTTTAACCATGGGGAGCAGCTATGTTAAACCCTGGAGGAGTTTTAACCATGGGGAGCAGCTATGTTAAACCCTGGAGGAGTTTTAACCATGGGGATAGCACGTCCCCATTACCAGGTTATTGTATTTCAGGATCTGGGTTCTGACAATAGAGACTTATAGTTCTGGCAGACTATCTTTGTCCCAACAAAAGCTGTTCAAAGCAGTATCCCAAATGGCACCCTATTCTCTATAGTCCACTACTGTAGACCGGGGCTGGTCAAAAGTAGTGTTCTATATAGGGAATAGGGTTCTGGTCAAAAGTAGTGCACTATATAGGGAATAGGGTGCTATTTGGGACCAAAAACCAAGTGTACCTGCTAGCACAACTGTGTTAAGGATTACTGTACCTTTTATGCATAATACATCAGATGTATAACAGACACAATATGGGATTGAATATGGTGTTGTCCGGTTGTCCAATATGGTGTTGTCCAATATGGTGTTGTCCAGTTGTCCAATATGGTGTTGTCCAGTTGTCCAATATGGCGTTGTCCAGTTGTCCAATATGGTGTTGTCCAGTTGTCCAATATGGTGTTGTCCAGTGGTCCAATATGGTGTTGTCCAGTTGTCCAATATGGTGTTGTCCAGTTGTCCAATATGGTGTTGTCCAATATGGTGTTGTCCAGTTGTCCAATATGGTGTTGTCCAGTTGTCCAATATGGTGTTGTCCAGTTGTCCAATATGGTGTTGTCCAGTTGTCCAATATGGTGTTGTCCAGTGGTCCAATATGGTGTTGTCCAGTTGTCCAATATGGTGTTGTCCAGTTGTTCAATATGGTGTTGTCCAATATGGTGTTGTCCAGTTGTCCAATATGGTGTTGTCCAGTTGTCCAATATGGTGTTGTCCAGTTGTCCAACATGGTGTTGTCCAGTTGTCCAATATGGTGTTGTCCAGTTGTCCAATATGGTGTTGTCCAATATGGTGTTGTCCAGTTGTCCAATATGGTGTTGTCCAATATGGTGTTGTCCAGTAGTCCAATATGGTGTTGTCCAGTTGTCCAATATGGTGTTGTCCAGTTGTCCAATATGGTGTTGTCCAGTATGGTGTTGTCCAGTTGTCCAATATGGTGTTGTCCAGTTGTCCAATATGGTGTTGTCCAGTGGTCCAATATGGTGTTGTCCAGTTGTCCAATATGGTGTTGTCCAGTTGTCCAATATGGTGTTGTCCAATATGGTGTTGTCCAGTTGTCCAATATGGTGTTGTCCAGTTGTCCAATATGGTGTTGTCCAGTTGTCCAATATGGTGTTGTCCAGTTGTCCAATATGGTGTTGTCCAGTGGTCCAATATGGTGTTGTCCAGTTGTCCAATATGGTGTTGTCCAGTTGTTCAATATGGTGTTGTCCAATATGGTGTTGTCCAGTTGTCCAATATGGTGTTGTGCAGTTGTCCAATATGGTGTTGTCCAGTTGTCCAACATGGTGTTGTCCAGTTGTCCAATATGGTGTTGTCCAGTTGTCCAATATGGTGTTGTCCAGTTGTCCAATATGGTGTTGTCCAGTTGTCCAATATGGTGTTGTCCAGTTGTCCAATATGGTGTTGTCCAATATGGTGTTGTCCAGTTGTCCAATATGGTGTTGTCCAGTTGTCCAATATGGTGTTGTCCAGTTGTCCAATATGGTGTTGTCCAGTTGTCCAACATGGTGTTGTCCAATATGGTGTTGTCCAGTTGTCCAATATGGTGTTGTCCAGATGTCCAATATGGTGTTGTCCAATATGGTGTTGTCCAATATGGTGTTGTCCAGTAGTCCAATATGGTGTTGTCCAATATGGTGTTGTCCTGTTGTCCAATATGGTGTTGTCCAGTTGTCCAATATGGTGTTGTCCAATTGTCCAATATGGTGTTGTCCAATATGGTGTTGTCCAATATGGTGTTGTCCAGTAGTCCAATATGGTGTTGTCCAATGTGGTGTTGTCCAGTAGTCCAATATGGTGTTGTCCAATATGGTGTTGTCCAGTTATCCAATATGGTGTTGTCCAGTTGTCCAATATGGTGTTGTCCAGTAGTCCAATATGGTGTTGTCCAATATGGTGTTGTCCAGTTGTCCAATATGGTGTTGTCCAGTTGTCCAATATGGTGTTGTCCAGTTGTCCAATATGGTGTTGTCCAGTTGTCCAATATGGTGTTGTACAGTTGTCCAATATGGTGTTGTACAGTTGTCCAATATGGTGTTGTCCAGTTGTCCAGTATGGTGTTGTCCAGTTGTCCAATATGGTGTTGTCCAATTGTCCAATATGGTGTTGTCCAGTAGTCCAATATGGTGTTGTCCAATATCGTGTTGTCCAATTGTCCAATATGGTGTTGTCCAATATGATGTTGTCCAGTGGTCCAATATGGTGTTGTCCAATATGGTGTTGTCCAGTAGTCCAATATGGTGTTGTCCAATATGGTGTTGTCCAGTGGTCCAATATGGTGTTGTCCAGTTGTCCAATATGGTGTTGTCCAGTTGTCCAATATGGTGTTGTCCAGTAGTCCAATATGGTGTTGTCCAGTTGTCCAATATGGTGTTGTCCAGTTGTCCAATATGGCGTTGTCCAGTTGTCCAATATGGTGTTGTCCAGTTGTCCAATATGGCGTTGTCCAATATGGTGTTGTCCAGTTGTCCAATATGGCGTTGTCCAGTTGTCCAATATGGTGTTGTCCAATATGGTGTTGTCCAATATGGTGTTGTCCAATATGGTGTTGTCCAATATGGTGTTGTCCAGTTGTCCAATATGGTGTTGTCCAATATGGTGTTGTCCAGTTGTCCAATATGGTGTTGTCCAATTGTCCAATATGGCGTTGTCCAGTTGTCCAATATGGTGTTGTCCAATATGGTGTTGTCCAATATGGCGTTGTCCAGTTGTCCAATATGGTGTTGTCCAGTTGTCCAATATGGCGTTGTCCAATATGGTGTTGTCCAGTTGTCCAATATGGCGTTGTCCAATTGTCCAATATGGTGTTGTCCAATATGGTGTTGTCCAATATGGTGTTGTCCAGTTGTCCAATATGGCGTTGTCCAGTTGTCCAATATGGTGTTGTCCAATATGGTGTTGTCCAGTTGTCCAATATGGTGTTGTCCAGTTGTCCAATATGGCGTTGTCCAGTTGTCCAATATGGTGTTGTCCAGTTGTCCAATATGGTGTTGTCCAATATGGTGTTGTCCAGTTGTCCAATATGGCGTTGTCCAGTTGTCCAATATGGTGTTGTCCAATATGGTGTTGTCCAATATGGTGTTGTCCAATATGGTGTTGTCCAGTTGTCCAGTATGGTGTTGTCCAGTTGTCCAATATGGCGTTGTCCAATATGGTGTTGTTCAGTTGTCCAATATGGTGTTGTCCAGTTGTCCAATATGGCGTTGTCCAATATGGTGTTGTTCAGTAGTCCAATATGGTGTTGTCCAGTTGTCCAATATGGCGTTGTCCAATATGGTGTTGTCCAGTAGTCCAATATGGTGTTGTCCAGTAGTCCAATATGGTGTTGTCCAGTAGTCCAATATGGTGTTGTCCAATATGGTGTTGTCCAGTTGTCCAATATGGTGTTGTCCAGTTTCCAATATGGTGTTGTTCAGTTGTCCAATATGGTGTTGTCCAGTTGTCCAATATGGCGTTGTCCAGTTGTCCAATATGGTGTTGTCCAGTAGTCCAATATGGTGTTGTCCAGTAGTCCAATATGGTGTTGTCCAGTAGTCCAATATGGTGTTGTCCAGTAGTCCAATATGGTGTTGTCCAGTTGTCCAATATGGTGTTGTCCAGTAGTCCAATATGGTGTTGTTCAGTTGTCCAATATGGTGTTGTCCAGTTGTCCAATATGGCGTTGTCCAATATGGTGTTGTTCAGTAGTCCAATATGGTGTTGTCCAGTTGTCCAATATGGCGTTGTCCAATATGGTGTTGTCCAGTAGTCCAATATGGTGTTGTCCAGTAGTCCAATATGGTGTTGTCCAGTAGTCCAATATGGTGTTGTCCAATATGGTGTTGTCCAGTTGTCCAATATGGTGTTGTCCAGTTTCCAATATGGTGTTGTTCAGTTGTCCAATATGGTGTTGTCCAGTTGTCCAATATGGCGTTGTCCAGTTGTCCAATATGGTGTTGTCCAGTAGTCCAATATGGTGTTGTCCAGTAGTCCAATATGGTGTTGTCCAGTAGTCCAATATGGTGTTGTCCAGTAGTCCAATATGGTGTTGTCCAGTTGTCCAATATGGTGTTGTCCAGTTGTCCAATATGGCGTTGTCCAATATGGTGTTGTCCAGTTGTCCAATATGGCGTTGTCCAATATGGTGTTGTTCAGTGGTCCAATATGGTGTTGTCCAGTTGTCCAATATGGTGTTGTCCAGTTGTCCAATATGGCGTTGTCCAATATGGTGTTGTTCAGTGGTCCAATATGGTGTTGTCCAGTTGTCCAATATGGTGTTGTTCAGTTGTCCAATATGGTGTTGTCCAGTTGTCCAATATGGCGTTGTCCAATATGGTGTTGTTCAGTGGTCCAATATGGTGTTGTCCAGTTGTCCAATATGGTGTTGTCCAGTAGTCCAATATGGTGTTGTCCAGTTGTCCAATATGGTGTTGTCCAGTTGTCCAATATGGTGTTGTCCAATATGGTGTTGTTCAGTTGTCCAATATGGTGTTGTTGTCACGTTCTGACCTTAGTTCCTTTTTCATGTCTTTGTGTTAGGTTGGTCAGGGTGTGAGTTGGGGTGGGTAGTCTATGTTTTGTTTTCTATGTTGTTGTATTTCTATGTCTGGCCTGATATGGTTCTCAATCAGAGGCAGCTGTCGATCGTTGTCTCTGATTGAGAATCATATTTAGGTAGCCTGTTTTCCCCATTTTGGTTGTGGGTGTTTGTTTCCTGGGTTTGTGTTTGTGTCACCATTCAGGACTGTTTCGGTTTTCGTTGTCATTCACTTTGTTATTTTTTGTATTTTGTAGTGTTCAGTTTATTATTAAAATATGACGAACACTTACCACGCTGCATATTGGTCCTCTTCTCCTTCACCAGACGAGAATCGTTACAGTTGTCCAGTTGTCCAATATGGTGTTGTCCAGTTGGACCTTTGAAACCCACCAGGCTGTGACAGACAGTGAGATGGAGACATTATATTTAATAAGGAGGTATTCTAAACTTGAGCAGACTCCACAGCCAGGGCACACGGACTCCCTCTCAGGAGCTGTTCTAAACGTGAGCAGACTCCACAGCCAGGGCACACGGACTGCTTCCTGTTTTACAGCGTTGAGTCCCTTTACGGACGCATCGGAAACTCCATCTAAGATCTCATCACTCAGGTTCCCACAGGAGGCAAGAAGGGGAAGTTTATTGTGCCGTTTGAGATGCGGTTTAGTACCTGGAGAGGTCGTATTCCCTCCCAACCATCATTCTGGACTATATCATTTTTTACAAACATGAAAACATTTGTTATTAAGTTTATTTTATGATTCCTGTTAAGTTGACAGTTCTGCCACGGTGTCACTACTCCTTTTTCAGAAAGCCGTAGTCCTATTGAACCAACAGGGGGCGCTATAGTTCTACCATTAACTCATATGACTTGGCTGTACGGTATATTGGGGGCTGACATATGGAATTGTTTTAAGAAGGTCCTCCCTCCTACTAATCTGACATGGACTTTTTTAAGATGGTCCTCCCTCCTACTAATCTGACATATGGAATTGTTTTAAGATGGTCCTCCCTCCTACTAATCTGCCATATGGAATTGTTTTAAGATGCTCCCCCATTCTACTAATCTGACATATGGAATTGTTTTAAGATGGTCATACCATGGATCATTTAGCTGTATGATTTGGAATTTTAGGACCTCTGTAGGTATCCCAAAAAATAGAAATAAAATATTTGAATTTGGCCTTTACTACTTACTATAGCCCATAGAAACACATTAATAAATATCAAAACGGACAGTACATTTTTTTAAAATAAGAAATAAGGTTTCGAGGCCTCCGTAGTGGTGCTGTGGTCTAAGGCGCTGCATCGCAGTGCTAGCTGTGCCACTAGAGATCCTGGTTCGAGTCCAGGCTCTGTCGCAGCCGGCCGCGACCGGCAGACCAATGGGGCGACGCACAATTGTCCCAGCGTCGTCCGGGTTATGGGAGGGTTTGGTCGGCAGGGATGTTCTTTTCCCATCGCGCACTCCTGTGGAAGGCCGGGCGCAGTGCACGCTGACACGGTCACCAGGTGCACGGTGTTTCCTCCTCTGACACATTGGTGCTTCCGGGTTAAGCGGGCATTGTGTCAAGAAGCAGTGCGGCTTGGTTGGGTTGTGTTTCGGAGGACGCACGGCTCTCGACCTTCGCCTCGCCCGAGTCCGTACGGGAGTTGCAGCGATGAGACAAGACTGTAACTACCAATTGGATACCACGAAATTGGGGAGAAAAAAAGGGGTATATTATAATAATAATAATAAAAAATAAATAAATAAGGTTTTGAAGTGTCTGTCCTATTTCTAGGTGATATAAGAAAGCTCAGGAAATATTTACATTTTTTTGGACACATACAGTCAGGTCCATAAATATTTGGACATTGACCAGTTATTATTATTTTAGCTGTCTACCACAGCATTTATGGAGTTGAAATTAAATAATGAATATGAGCAGCTTTAATTTGAGTGTATTTACATCCAAATCGGGTGAACGGTGTAGGAATTACCACACTTTTTATATGTGATCCCCCGCGTTTTTAAAGGACCAAAAGTAATTGGACAGTTGGCTGCTCAGCTGTTACATGGACAGGTGTGTGTTATTCCCTCATTAGTTCATTTACAAGTAAACAGATAAAAGTTATAGAGTTGATTTCAAGTGTGGTATTTGCATTTGGAATCTGTTACTGTTAACCCTCCATATGAAGTCCAAAGAGCTGTCACTGCCAGTGAAGCAAGCCATTACTGGGCTGAAAAATCCAAAACAAACCCATCAGAGTTGGCAAAAACACGAGGTGTGGCCAAATCAACTATTTGGTACATTCTGAAACAGAAAGAAGACACTGGTGAGCTCAGGAACACCAAAAGGCCCAGAAGACCAACGGAAAACAATTGCGGTGGATGACAGAAGAATTCTTTCCCTGGTGAAGAAAAAAAAAAACTTTTCACAACAGTTGTCCAGATCAAAAACACCCTCTTGGAGGTTGGCGTATCTGTGTCAAAGTCAACAATCAAGAGAAGACTTCACCAGAGTAAATACAGAGACGGTTTACCACAAGATGTAAACCGTTGGTACGCCTCATAAACAGGAAGACCAGATGAGAGTTAGCCATAAAAACATGGTAAAACAAATAGCCTTTTAAAGTTCTGGAAAAACATCCGATGGAGCGATGAGACAAAGATCAACTTGAACCAGAATGATGGGAAGAGAAGAGTATGGAGAAGCATACCACCTCATCTGTGAAGCATGGAGGAGGAGGTGTTATGGCGTGGGCATGTATGGCTGCCTACGGAACTGGTTCCTTGTATTTATTGATGATGTGACTGCTGATAAAAAGCAGCAGGATGAATTCTGAAGTGTTTAGGGTGTAATATTATTATCTGCTCAGATTCAGCCAAATGCTTCAAAACTCATTGGGACGACACTTCACAGATGGACAATGACCCCAAAGCCGTGAAATACTTGTTTAAGACAAAGAAGTGGAATGTTTTTACAACGGGCCAAGTCAATCACCTGACCAGAATCCAATTGAGCATGCATTTCATTTGCTGAAGGCAAAACTGAAGGCAAAACGTCCCAATAACAAGCAGGAAGTGAAGACAGCTGCAGTAAAGGCCTGGCAGAACAAAACGCCCCAAGAACAAGCAGGAAGTGAAGACAGCTGCAGTAAAGGCCTGGCAGAGCATCACCAGGGAAGAAACCCAGCACCTGGTGATGTCTATGTGTTCCAGACTTCAGGAAGTCATTGATTTGCAAAGGATTTGCAACCAACTATTAAAACTCTTCATTTAATTTAGGATTACTTTTGAGCCCCTAAAATTGGGGGGCTACACTATGTAAAAATGGTTGTAATTTCTACATGGTTCATACAATAATTTTGACAAAACAATTAAATTAATGATGAAAGTCGACACTTAAAGCACATCTTGTAGCTTCCTTTCAAATCCATTGTGGCGGCGTACAGAGCCAAAATGATGCCAATTGTGTCATTGTCCAAATACTTATGAACCTGACTGTATTAATCAAATCAAAATCAAATGTATTTATATAGCCCTTCGTACATCAGCTGATATCTCAAAGTGCTGTACAGAAACCCAGCCTAAAACCCCAAACAGCAAGCAATGCAGGTGTAGAAGCACGGTGGCTAGGAAAAACTCCCTAGAAAGGCCAGAACCTAGGAAGAAACCTAGAGAGGAACCAGGCTATGAGGAGTGGCCAGTCCTCTTCTGGTTATTAACCATTTTCTTGTTGGCACAGAACTACCTCCATACTTACATTCATGTTTCATGTTCGTGAGAGTCTCCCATTTCCATAGAGGGGTCATATTAGTTTGTAGCCCAAACGGTTCGGACTCTACGGACGTTTTCGTGAGAAGACAAATTTTCGGGACGTTTCCTGGTCTGACAAACACCGCTGTAGCTCAGCCATCTTCCACCACAGACGAGGAAGGCCGACATAGGCAGATACCCGGGATTAAGACGCAGCCCATGCAACAACAAAAAAAGAGATCTCTACTTTAAACTGATGGATTTTGATGGAGATTGTCACGGATCAATCCGGACCTTTCATTACGCCACCTGTCCCCTAGTCCCACGGATTAGTGCTTGTATAAATGTGCTCTGTGGTTTCCACTGGGCTGTCCATTATTGTCCATTATTGTTACAATGTCCATTGGTGCGTGTGAGTACCTGTGCTGTGTGTTTTGGGCTTTCGTGCCCTTGTGGATTGCCCAGATGATTACGGGTCTCGTCCCGTGTGTTCACCATCGTGCCCTTGTGGATTGCCCAGATGATTACGGGTCTCGTCCCGTGTGTTCACCATCGTGCCCTTGTGGATTGCCCAGATGATTACGGGTCTCGTCCCGTGTGTTCACCATCGTGCCCTTGTGGATTGCGCAGATGATTACGGGTCTCGTCCCGTGTGAAAATCATCGTGTGTTATTTATTCCAGGTATTCGTCGCTCTTTTGTTTTGGGTTTCTACCCTGTGTTTTTGTTGCGTGTTTGTTTGGTCTTCGTCCCCGTGCCTTTACACGTCACGCCGTCATTTGGGTATAATTTTAAAAACTATTACGTATTCCTGCGCCTGTCTCCCGATCCTTCATACCAACGTGACGGGGATTTTCTTTTATTATTAGATTGACGCACTGGTGCAGTACTGAGTAGGTATTTACTGTTGCTAGTTTACCTTGTACTAGGAAACATATGTGATGGCAGGTAGCCTAGTGGTTAGTGGTCTTTATGGTCTTTATTTAACTAGGCATGTCAGTTTTAAGAACAAATGATTATTTACAATGACGGCCTGCCGGGGAACAGTGGGTTAACTGCCTTGATTTATACCTTGTCAGCTCAGGGATTTGGGCCAGTAACCGAAAGGTTGCTAGTTTGAATCCCTGAGCTGACAAGGTAAAAATCTGTCATTCTGCCACTGAACAAGGCAGTTAAACCTACTGTTCCTTGGCCGTCATTGTAAATAATAATTTGTTCTTAACTGACTTGCCTCGTTAAGAAGCAAACATATGGTTTTATAAAGCTCCTAGTCTATTATGACGGCTGTTACGGCCTCCTACTGTAAAGGCTCTGACAATCAGTAAACAAACCCTTTTTACAGGGTTGTCAGTACCGCGTTCTCATTCACAACCGTGTGCTCTGTACCGTCACGTTAACATTGAAGGACGATCGTTTGCTTTGTTCCAGCTGGGTCAATAGATTTATAATCTCAACAACCACACACACAAGAGTACGAAACCTTTGTTCCTTCAATGACAACTGGGACAACTTCCGTCACACTCATAAATTACAGCCAACGCTGAAATCCAACCTCCTTGTGAAATACACTGTGCTGCGGACACAGGCAGGGAGAGAGACATGCCAGGCGGGAGAACAGACCTTGTCAATCCTGGCCCAGTCTGACAGAGGGTTATAGGAATGGACTGTATTGGGTTTCAGGAGGGTCTAAAAGCAGACTCACTCTGCTCTCTCTACCCTCTGTTATAACTACAGGTTATAACTACAGGTTATAACAGGAAAACACTGCTCTCTCTACCCTCTATAACTATAGGTTATAACAGGAATACACTGCTCTCTCTACCCTCTATAACTATAGGTTATAACAGGAAAACACTACTCTCTCTACCCTCTGTTATAACTACAGGTTATAACAGGAAAACACTGCTCTCTCTACCCTCTATATAACTACAGGTTATAACAGGAAAACACTGCTCTCTCTACCCTCTATAACTACAGGTTATAACAGGAAACCCCTGCTCTCTCTACCCTCTATAACTACAGGTTATAACAGGAAAACACTGCTCTCTCTACCCTCTATAACTACAGGTTATAACAGGAAAACACTGCTCTCTCTACCCTCTATAACTACAGGTTATAACAGGAAAACACTGCTCTCTCTACCCTCTATAACTACAGGTTATAACAGGAAAACACTGCTCTCTCTCCCCTCTGTTATAACTACAGGTTATAACAGGAAAACACTGCTCTCTCTACCCTCTATAACTACAGGTTATAACAGGAAAACACTGCTCTCTCTACCCTCTGTTATAACTACAGGTTATAACAGGAAAACACTGCTCTCTCTACCCTCTCTATAACTACAGGTTATAACAGGAAAACACTGCTCTCTCTACCCTCTATAACTACAGGTTATAACAGGAAAACACTGCTCTCTCTACTCCCCTCTATAACCACAGGTTATAACAGGAAAACACTGCTCTCTCTACCCTCTATAACTACAGGTTATAACAGGAAAACACTGCTCTCTCTCCCCTCTATAACTATAGGTTATAACAGGAAAACACTGCTCTCTCTACCCTCTATAACTACAGGTTATAACAGGAAAACACTGCTCTCCCTCCCCTCTTTTATAACTATAGGTTATAACAGGAAAACACTGCTCTCTCTACCCTCTATAACTACAGGTTATAACAGGAAAACACTGCTCTCTCTCCCCTCTTTTATAACTATAGGTTATAACCCCTCTGTTAAAACTATAGGTTATAACAGGAAAACACTGCTCTCTCTACCCTCTGTTATAACTATAGGTTATAACCCCTCTGTTAAAACTATAGGTTATAACAGGAAAACACTGCTCTCTCTCCCCTCTGTTATAACTATAGGTTATAACCCCTCTGTTAAAACTATAGGTTATAACAGGAAAACACTGCTCTCTCTACCCTCTATAACTACAGGTTATAACAGGAAAACACTGCTCTCTCTACCCTCTATAACCACAGGTTATAACAGGAAAACACTGCTCTCTCTACCCTCTGTTATAACAACAGGTTATAACAGGAAAACACTGCTCTCTCTACCCTCTATAACTACAGGTTATAACAGGAAAACACTGCTCTCTCTCCCTCTATAACTACAGGTTATAACAGGAAAACACTGCTCTCTCTACCCTCTATAACTACAGGTTATAACAGGAAAACACTGCTCTCTCTACCCTCTCTATAACTACAGGTTATAACAGGAAAACACTGCTCTCTCTACCCTCTATAACTACAGGTTATAACAAGAAAACACTGCTCTCTCTACCCTCTATAACTACAGGTTATAACAGGTTATAACAGGAAAACAGTGCTCTCTCTACCCTCTATAACTACAGGTTATAACAGGAAAACACTGCTCTCTCTACCCTCTATAACTACAGGTTATAACAGGAAAACACTGCTCTCTCTACCCTCTATAACTACAGGTTATAACAGGAAAACACTGCTCTCTCTCCCCTCTCTATAACTACAGGTTATAACACTGCTCTCTCTAACCTCTATAACTACAGGTTATAACAGGAAAACACTGCTCTCTCTACCCTCTGTTATAACTACAGGTTATAACAGGAAAACACTGCTCTCTCTACCCTCTATAACTACAGGTTATAACAGGAAAACACTGCTCTCTCTACCCTCTATAACTACAGGTTATAACAGGAAAACACTGCTCTCTCCCCTCTCTATAACTATAGGTTATAACAGGAAAACACTGCTCTCTCTACCCTCTGTTATAACTACAGGTTATAACAGGAAAACACTGCTCTCTCTACCCTCTATAACTACAGGTTATAACAGGAAAACACTGCTCTCTCTACCCTCTATAACTACAGGTTATAACAGGAAAACACTGCTCTCTCTACCCTCTATAACTACAGGTTATAACAGGAAAACACTGCTCTCTCTCCCCTCTCTATAACTACAGGTTATAACTACAGGTTATAACAGGAAAACACTGCTCTCTCTCCCCTCTCTATAACTACAGGTTATAACTACAGGTTATAACAGGAAAACACTGCTCTCTCTCCCCTCTGTTATAACTACAGGTTATAACAGGAAAACACTGCTCTCTCTACCCTCTGTTATAACTACAGGTTATAACAGGAAAACACTGCTCTCTCTACCCTCTATAACTATAGGTTATAACAGGAAAACACTGCTTCTCTACCCTCTATAACTACAGGTTATAACAGGAAAACACTGCTCTCTCTACCCTCTGTTATAACTACAGGTTATAACAGGAAAACACTGCTCTCTCTACCCTCTATAACTACAGGTTATAACAGGAAAACACTGCTCTCTCTACCCTCTGTTATAACTACAGGTTATAACAGGAAAACACTGCTCTCTCTATAACTACAGGTTATAACAGGAAAACACTGCTCTCTCTATAACTACAGGTTACAACAGGAAACCACTGCTCTCTCTACCCTCTATAACTACAGGTTATAACAGGAAATCACTGCTCTCTCTACCCTCTATAACCACACGTTATAACAGGAAAACACTGCTCTCTCTCCCCTCTGTTATAACTACAGGTTATATAAGGAAAACACTGCTCTCTCTACCCTCTGTTATAACTACAGGTTATAACAGGAAAACACTGCTCTCTCTACCCTCTATAACTACAGGTTATAACAGGTTATAACAGGAAAACACTGCTCTCTCTCCCCTCTCTATAACTACAGGTTATAACAGGAGAACACTGCTCTCTCTACCCTCTATAACTACAGGTTATAACAGGAAAACACTGCTCTCTCTACCCTCTATAACTACAGGTTATAACAGGAAAACACTGCTCTCTCTACCCTCTATAACTACAGGTTATAACAGGAAAACACTGCTCTCTCTACCCTCTATAACTACAGGTTATAACAGGAAAACACTGCTCTCTCTATAACTACAGGTTACAACAGGAAACCACTGCTCTCTCAACCCCTATAACTACTGGTTATAACAGGAAATCACTGCTCTCTCTACCCTCTATAACTACAGGTTATAACAGGAAAAAAATGCTCTCTCTACCCTCTCTATGACTACAGGTTATAACAGGAAAACACTGCTCTCTCTCCCCTCTCTATAACTACATGTTATAACAGGAAAACACTGCTCTCTCTACCCTCTATAACTACAGGTTATAACAGGAAAAACCTGCTCTCTCTATCCTCTATAACTACACGTTATAACAGGAAAACACTGCTCTCTCTACCCTCTGTTATAACTACAGGTTATAACAGGTTATAACAGGAAAACACTGCTCTCTCTACCCTCTATAACTATAGGTTATAACCCCTCTGTTAAAACTATAGGTTATAACAGGAAAACACTGCTCTCTCTACCCTCTCTATGACTACATGTTATAACAGGAAAACACTGCTCTCTCTACCCTCTATAACTACAGGTTATAACAGGAAAACACTGCTCTCTCTACCCTCTATAACTACAGGTTATAACAGGAAAACACTGCTCTCTCTACCCTCTGTTATAACAACAGGTTATAACAGGAAAACACTGCTCTCTCTACCCTCTGTTATAACAACAGGTTATAACAGGAAAACACTGCTCTCTCTACCCTCTGTTATAACTACAGGTTATAACAGGAAAACACTGCTCTCTCTCCCCTCTCTATAACTATAGGTTATAACAGGAAAACACTGCTCTCTCTACCCTCTATAACTACAGGTTATAACAGGAAAAAACTGCTCTCTCTACCCTCTGTTATAACTACAGGTTATAACAGGAAAACACAGCTCTCTCTACCCTCTGTTATAACTAGAGGTTATAACAGGAAAACACTGCTCTCTCTCCCCACTCTATGACTACATGTTATAACAGGAAAACACTGCTCTCTCTACCCTCTATAACTACAGGTTATAACAGGAAAAACCTGCTCTCTCTATCCTCTATAACTACACGTTATAACAGGAAAAAACTGCTCTCTCTCCCCTCTGTTATAACTACAGGTTATATAAGGAAAACACTGCTCTCTCTACCCTCTGTTATAACTACAGGTTATAACAGGTTATAACAGGAAAACACTGCTCTCTCTACCCTCTATAACTACAGGTTATAACAGGAAAACACTGCTCTCTCTACCCTCTATAACTACAGGTTATAACAGGAAAACACTGCTCTCTCTACCCTCTGTTATAACCACAGGTTATAACAGGAAATCACTGCTCTCTCTCCCCTCTCTATAACTACAGGTTATAACAGGAAAACACTGCTCTCTGTACCCTCTATAACTAGAGGTTATAACAGGAAACCACTGCTCTCTCTACCCTCTATAACTACAGGTTATAACAGGAAAACACTGCTCTCTCTGCCCTCTGTTATAACTACACGTTATAACTACAGGTTATAACAGGAAAACACTGCTCTCTCTACCCTCTATAACTACAGGTTATAACAGGAAAACACTGCTCTATCTACCCTCTATAACTACAGGTTATAACAGGAAAACACTGCTCTCTCTACCCTCTCTATATCTATAGGTTATAACAGGAAAACACTGCTCTCTCTACCCTCTATAACTACAGGTTATAACAGGAAAACACTGCTCTCTCTACCCTCTGTTATAACTACAGGTTATAACATAACTACAGGTTATAACAGGAAAACACTGCTCTCTCTACCCTCTATAACTACAGGTTATAACAGGAAAACACTGCTCTCTCTACCCCCCTCTATAACTACAGGTTATAACAGGAAAACACTGCTCTCTCTACCCTCTATAACTACAGGTTATAACAGGAAAACACTGCTCTCTCTCCCCTCTATAACTACAGGTTATAACAGGAAAACACTGCTCTATCTACCCTCTGTTATAACTACAGGTTATAACTACAGGTTATAACAGGAGAACACTGCTCTCTCTACCCTCTATACCTACAGGTTATAACAGGAAAACACTGCTCTCTCTACCCTCTGTTATAACTACAGGTTATAACAGGAAAACACTGCTCTCTCTCCCCTCTATAACTACAGGTTATAACAGGAAAACACTGCTCTCTCTACCCTCTATAACTATAGGTTATAACCCCTCTGTTAAAACTATAGGTTATAACAGGAAAACACTGCTCTCTCTACCCTCTCTATGACTACATGTTATAACAGGAAAACACTGCTCTCTCTACCCTCTATAACTACAGGTTATAACAGGAAAACACTGCTCTCTCTACCCTCTGTTATAACTAGAGGTTATAACAGGAAAACACTGCTCTCTCTACCCTCTGTTATAACTACAGGTTATAACAGGAAAACACAGCTCTCTCTACCCTCTGTTATAACTAGAGGTTATAACAGGAAAACACTGCTCTCTCTACCCTCTATAACTACAGGTTATAACAGGAAAACACTGCTCTCTCTACCCTCTGTTATAACTACAGGTTATAACAGGAAAACACTGCTCCCTCTATAACTACAGGTTATAACAGGAAAACACTGCTCTCTCTACCCTCTGTTATAACTACAGGTTATAACAGGAAAACACTGCTCCCTCTATAACTACAGGTTATAACAGGAAAACACTGCTCTCTCTATAACTAAAGGTTACAACAGGAAACCACTGCTCTCTCTCTACCCTCTATAACTACAGGTTATAACAGGAAAACAGTGCTCTCTCTACCCTCTATAACTACACGTTATAACAGGAAAACACTGCTCTCTCTACCCTCTATAACTATAGGTTATAACAGGTTATAACAGGAAAACACTGCTCTCTCTACCCTCTATAACTACAGGTTATAACAGGAAAACACTGCTCTCTCTACCCTCTATAACTACAGGTTATAACAGGAAAACACTGCTCTCTCTCCCCTCTATAACTACAGGTTATAACAGGAAAACACTGCTCTCTCTACCCTCTATAACTACAGGTTATAACAGGAAAACACTGCTCTCTCTATAACTACAGGTTATAACAGGAAAACACTGCTCTCTCTACCCTCTATGACTACAGGTTATAACAGGAAAACACTGCTCTCTCTACCCTCTATAACTATAGGTTATAACAGGTTATAACAGGAAAACACTGCTCTCTCTACCCTCTATAACTATAGGTTATAACAGGTTATAACAGGAAAACACTGCTCTCTCTACCCTCTATAACTACAGGTTGTAACAGGAAAACACTTCTCTCTCTACCCTCTCTATAACTGCAGGTTATAACAGGAAAACACTGCTCTCTGTACCCTCTATAACTAGAGGTTATAACAGGAAAACACTGCTCTCTCTACCCTCTATAACTACAGGTTATAACAGGAAAACACTGCTCTCTGTACCCTCTATAACTAGAGGTTATAACAGGAAAACACTGCTCTCTCTACCCTCTATAACTACAGGTTATAACAGGAAAACACTGCTCTCTCTACCCTCTCTATAACTACAGGTTATAACAGGAAAACACTGCTCTCTCTCCCCTCTGTTATAACTACAGGTTATAACAGGAAAACACTGCTTCATACAGAGGATGGATAAAGATAACCCCCGAGCATTTTTCTTCCTAGAGCTCAAAGCCATCACTCCATGCCATGTCCGTTGATTAATGATACCCCCAATAACACTCTCTGACCACCGATTCATGGGTCTGAATGAATGGCCAGCTGTCTGTGCAACCAAGGGCCTTCCCAGTGTACTGTACACGGTAAAGTGTTGACATAGATCGCTTTGATTACAGAGAAAACTCCAAGAAACATGAAAGAGTCGGGCACCAGCCTAACCGGTATTGATTGGACTCGTTGTTTAGCCCGTCCATCTCAGACCTTTACAGCTTGGTGTAACTCACACCCTCCATCTGTTGTCCTCAGACCTTTACAGCTTGGTGTAACTCTCACTGTCCATCTGTTGTGCTCAGACCTTTACAGCTTGGTGTAACTCTCACCTGAGAAAGGCCGGGACCGGGATCGAAAACATCGAGGAGGACTTCAGGAACGGACTGAAACTCATGCTGCTGCTGGAAGTCATTTCTGGTACATCTCACATCCTGTGTGTGTGTGTGTGTGTGTGTGTGTGTGTGTGTGTGTGTGTGTGTGTGTGTGTGTGTGTGTGTGTGTGTGTGTGTGTGTGTGTGTGTGTGTGTGTGTGTGCGTGTGTGGGTGGATCTGCGTGTACGTGGGTGTGTGTGTGGCTATTGGTACCCACTGATTGCTAATCTGAAAGGTGTGTCCGATACGTCAATACAACCACAGGTCTCCTCTTCCTCAGGTGAAAGACTTCCCAAACCAGACAGAGGGAAAATGCGCTTCCACAAGATTGCTAACGTCAACAAAGCTCTGGAGTACATCACCAGCAAAGGAGTCAAGCTGGTCTCCATTGGAGCTGAAGGTATATTATAGTTCTTTTTCACCACAGCTGAAGGTATATTATAGTTCTATTACACAACAGCTGAAGGTATATTATAGATCTTTTTCACCACAGCTGAAGGTATATTATAGTTCTATTTCACCACAGCCGAAGGTATATTATAGTTCTTTTACACCACAGCTGAAGGTATATTATAGTTCTATTTCACCATAGCTGAAGGTATATTATAGTTCTATTTCACCACAGCTGAAGGTATATTATAGTTCTATTTCACCACAGCTGAAGGTATATTATAGTTCTATTTCACCATAGCTGAAGGTATATTATAGTTCTATTTCACCACAGCTGAAGGTATATTATAGTTCTATTTCACCACAGCTGAAGGTATATTATAGTTCTATTTCACCATAGCTGAAGGTATATTATAGTTCTATTTCACCACAGCTGAAGGTATATTATAGATCTATTTCACCACAGCTGAAGGTATATTATAGATCTATTTCACCACAGCTGAAGTCACCACAGCTGAAGGTATGTTATAGTTCTATTTCACCACAGCTGAAGGTATATTATAGTTCTATTACACCACAGCTGAAGGTATATTATAGTTCTATTACACCACAGCTGAAGGTATATCATAGTTCTATTTCACCACAGCTGAAGGTATATTATAGTTCTATTTCACCACAGCTGAAGGTATATTATAGTTCTATTTCACCACAGCTGAAGGTATATTATAGTTCTATTACACCACAGCTGAAGGTATATTATAGTTATATTACACCACAGCTGAACGTATATTATAGTTCTATTTCACCACAGCTGAAGGTATATTATAGTTCTATTTCACCACAGCTGAAGGTATATTATAGTTCTATTTCACCACAGCTGAAGGTATATTATAGTTCTATTTCACCACAGCTGAACGTATATTATAGTTCTATTTCACCACAGCTTAAGGTATATTATAGTTATATTTCACCACAGCTGAAGGTATATTATAGTTCTATTACACCACAGCTGAAGGTATATTATAGATCTTTTTCACCACAGCTGAAGGTATATTATAGTATACTACAGTCCACAAAAAAACTGGAGTACACACAGAACGGGGAGAGCATCGACATCTACAGTATTCTGCAAAAACACAGCAGTAATTACTATAATGTATACTACAGTTTTCTTTTATTTATACTATGGTAACTATAAGTACTACTGAATACTAGAGTAAATACTATAGTATTCACTGCAGGGTTTAGTCCACAGAACCACTACAGCGAATACTATAGTTTTTGTACCATAGAATACTGTAGTATTTATACCATAGTATACTATAGCATTTTTTTAATGTGTGTTCTGTGTGACATTTAATGTTGCTTGTAATTTGTATTACAGTATATTATAGAGACCAGCCAATAAGACAAACTAAATGGAGGAATAGAAAACACACGGACCTGGTTGATAAAGACCAGGACTTCTGCATGACTACTGCGTTACTGACCTGTTTCTCCTGCAGAGATTGTGGACGGAAACATCCATGACTACTGCTTACTGACCGGTTTCTCCTGCAGAGATTGTGGACGGAAACATCCATGACTACTGCGTTACTGACCTGTTTCTCCTGCAGAGATTGTGGATGGAAACATCCATGACTACTGTGCTACTGACCTGTTTCTCCTGCAGAGATTGTGGATGGAAACATCCATGACTACTGCGTTACTGACCTGTTTCTCCTGCAGAGATTGTGGATGGAAACATCTATGACTACTGTGTTACTGACCTGTTTCTCCTGCAGAGATTGTGGATGGAAACATCCATGACTACTGCGTTACTGACCTGTTTCTCCTGCAGAGATTGTGGATGGAAACATCCATGACTACTGTATTACTGACCTGTTTCTCCTGCAGAGATTGTGGATGGAAACATCCATGACTACTGCGTTACTGACCTGTTTCTCCTGCAGAGATTGTGGACGGAAACATCCCTGACTACTGCGTTACTGACCTGTTTCTCCTGCAGAGATTGTGGATGGAAACATCCATGACTACTGTGTTACTGACCTGTTTCTCCTGCAGAGATTGTGGATGGAAACATCCATGAATACTGCATTACTGACCTGTTTCTCCTGCAGAGATTGTGGATGGAAACATCCATGACTACTGTGTTACTGACCTGTTTCTCCTGCAGAGATTGTGGACGGAAACATCCATGACTACTGTGTTACTGACCTGTTTCTCCTGCAGAGATTGTGGACGGAAACATCCATGACTACTGCGTTACTGACCTGTTTCTCCTGCAGAGATTGTGGATGGAAACATCCATGACTACTGTGTTACTGACCTGTTTCTCCTGCAGAGATTGTGGACGGAAACATCCCTGACTACTGCGTTACTGACCTGTTTCTCCTGCAGAGATTGTGGACGGAAACATCCCTGACTACTGCGTTACTGACCTGTTTCTCCTGCAGAGATTGTGGATGGAAACATCCATGACTACTGTGTTACTGACCTGTTTCTCCTGCAGAGATTATGGATGGAAACATCCATGAATACTGCATTACTGACCTGTTTCTCCTGCAGAGATTGTGGATGGAAACATCCATGACTACTGTGTTACTGACCTGTTTCTCCTGCAGAGATTGTGGACGGAAACATCCATGACTACTGCGTTACTGACCTGTTTCTCCTGCAGAGATTGTGGATGGAAACATCCATGACTACTGTGTTACTGACCTGTTTCTCCTGCAGAGATTGTGGACGGAAACATCCCTGACTACTGCGTTACTGACCTGTTTCTCCTGCAGAGATTGTGGATGGAAACATCCATGACTACTGCGTTACTGACCTGTTTCTCCTGCAGAGATTGTGGACGGAAACATCCATGACTACTGCTTACTGACCTGTTTCTCCTGCAGAGATTGTGGACGGAAACATCCATGACTACTGCGTTACTGACCTGTTTCTCCTGCAGAGATTGTGGATGGAAACATCCATGACTACTGTGTTACTGACCTGTTTCTCCTGCAGAGATTGTGGATGGAAACATCCATGACTACTGCGTTACTGACCTGTTTCTCCTGCAGAGATTGTGGACGGAAACATCCATGACTACTGCGTTACTGACCTGTTTCTCCTGCAGAGATTGTGGATGGAAACATCCATGACTACTGTATTACTGACCTGTTTCTCCTGCAGAGATTGTGGATGGAAACATCCATGACTACTGCGTTACTGACCTGTTTCTCCTGCAGAGATTGTGGATGGAAACATCCATGACTACTGTGCTACTGACCTGTTTCTCCTGCAGAGATTGTGGATGGAAACATCCATGACTACTGCGTTACTGACCTGTTTCTCCTGCAGAGATTGTGGATGGAAACATCCATGACTACTGTGTTACTGACCTGTTTCTCCTGCAGAGATTGTGGATGGAAACATCCATGACTACTGCGTTACTGACCTGTTTCTCCTGCAGAGATTGTGGATGGAAACATCCATGACTACTGTATTACTGACCTGTTTCTCCTGCAGAGATTGTGGATGGAAACATCCATGACTACTGCGTTACTGACCTGTTTCTCCTGCAGAGATTGTGGACGGAAACATCCCTGACTACTGCGTTACTGACCTGTTTCTCCTGCAGAGATTGTGGATGGAAACATCCATGACTACTGTGTTACTGACCTGTTTCTCCTGCAGAGATTGTGGATGGAAACATCCATGAATACTGCATTACTGACCTGTTTCTCCTGCAGAGATTGTGGATGGAAACATCCATGACTACTGTGTTACTGACCTGTTTCTCCTGCAGAGATTGTGGACGGAAACATCCATGACTACTGTGTTACTGACCTGTTTCTCCTGCAGAGATTGTGGACGGAAACATCCATGACTACTGCGTTACTGACCTGTTTCTCCTGCAGAGATTGTGGATGGAAACATCCATGACTACTGTGTTACTGACCTGTTTCTCCTGCAGAGATTGTGGACGGAAACATCCCTGACTACTGCGTCACTGACCTGTTTCTCCTGCAGAGATTGTGGACGGAAACATCCCTGACTACTGCGTTACTGACCTGTTTCTCCTGCAGAGATTGTGGATGGAAACATCCATGACTACTGTGTTACTGACCTGTTTCTCCTGCAGAGATTATGGATGGAAACATCCATGAATACTGCATTACTGACCTGTTTCTCCTGCAGAGATTGTGGATGGAAACATCCATGACTACTGTGTTACTGACCTGTTTCTCCTGCAGAGATTGTGGACGGAAACATCCATGACTACTGCGTTACTGACCTGTTTCTCCTGCAGAGATTGTGGATGGAAACATCCATGACTACTGTGTTACTGACCTGTTTCTCCTGCAGAGATTGTGGACGGAAACATCCCTGACTACTGCGTTACTGACCTGTTTCTCCTGCAGAGATTGTGGATGGAAACATCCATGACTACTGCGTTACTGACCTGTTTCTCCTGCAGAGATTGTGGACGGAAACATCCATGACTACTGCTTACTGACCTGTTTCTCCTGCAGAGATTGTGGACGGAAACATCCATGACTACTGCGTTACTGACCTGTTTCTCCTGCAGAGATTGTGGATGGAAACATCCATGACTACTGTGTTACTGACCTGTTTCTCCTGCAGAGATTGTGGATGGAAACATCCATGACTACTGCGTTACTGACCTGTTTCTCCTGCAGAGATTGTGGACGGAAACATCCATGACTACTGCGTTACTGACCTGTTTCTCCTGCAGAGATTGTGGATGGAAACATCCATGACTACTGTATTACTGACCTGTTTCTCCTGCAGAGATTGTGGATGGAAACATCCATGACTACTGCGTTACTGACCTGTTTCTCCTGCAGAGATTGTGGACGGAAACATCCCTGACTACTGCGTTACTGACCTGTTTCTCCTGCAGAGATTGTGGATGGAAACATCCATGACTACTGCTTACTGACCTGTTTCTCCTGCAGAGATTGTGGATGGAAACATCCATGACTACTGTGTTACTGACCTGTTTCTCCTGCAGAGATTGTGGACGGAAACATCCCTGACTACTGCGTTACTGACCTGTTTCTCCTGCAGAGATTGTGGATGGAAACATCCATGACTACTGCGTTACTGACCTGTTTCTCCTGCAGAGATTGTGGACGGAAACATCCATGACTACTGCTTACTGACCTGTTTCTCCTGCAGAGATTGTGGACGGAAACATCCATGACTACTGCGTTACTGACCTGTTTCTCCTGCAGAGATTGTGGATGGAAACATCCATGACTACTGTGTTACTGACCTGTTTCTCCTGCAGAGATTGTGGATGGAAACATCCATGACTACTGCGTTACTGACCTGTTTCTCCTGCAGAGATTGTGGACGGAAACATCCATGACTACTGCGTTACTGACCTGTTTCTCCTGCAGAGATTGTGGATGGAAACATCCATGACTACTGCATTACTGACCTGTTTCTCCTGCAGAGATTGTGGATGGAAACATCCATGACTACTGCGTTACTGACCTGTTTCTCCTGCAGAGATTGTGGACGGAAACATCCCTGACTACTGCGTTACTGACCTGTTTCTCCTGCAGAGATTGTGGATGGAAACATCCATGACTACTGTGTTACTGACCTGTTTCTCCTGCAGAGATTGTGGATGGAAACATCCATGAATACTGCATTACTGACCTGTTTCTCCTGCAGAGATTGTGGATGGAAACATCCATGACTACTGTGTTACTGACCTGTTTCTCCTGCAGAGATTGTGGACGGAAACATCCATGACTACTGCGTTACTGACCTGTTTCTCCTGCAGAGATTGTGGATGGAAACATCCATGACTACTGTGTTACTGACCTGTTTCTCCTGCAGAGATTGTGGACGGAAACATCCCTGACTACTGCGTTACTGACCTGTTTCTCCTGCAGAGATTGTGGACGGAAACATCCCTGACTACTGCGTTACTGACCTGTTTCTCCTGCAGAGATTGTGGATGGAAACATCCATGACTACTGTGTTACTGACCTGTTTCTCCTGCAGAGATTGTGGATGGAAACATCCATGAATACTGCATTACTGACCTGTTTCTCCTGCAGAGATTGTGGATGGAAACATCCATGACTACTGTGTTACTGACCTGTTTCTCCTGCAGAGATTGTGGACGGAAACATCCATGACTACTGCGTTACTGACCTGTTTCTCCTGCAGAGATTGTGGATGGAAACATCCATGACTACTGTGTTACTGACCTGTTTCTCCTGCAGAGATTGTGGACGGAAACATCCCTGACTACTGCGTTACTGACCTGTTTCTCCTGCAGAGATTGTGGACGGAAACATCCCTGACTACTGCGTTACTGACCTGTTTCTCCTGCAGAGATTGTGGATGGAAACATCCATGACTACTGTGTTACTGACCTGTTTCTCCTGCAGAGATTGTGGATGGAAACATCCATGAATACTGCATTACTGACCTGTTTCTCCTGCAGAGATTGTGGATGGAAACATCCATGACTACTGTGTTACTGACCTGTTTCTCCTGCAGAGATTGTGGACGGAAACATCCCTGACTACTGCGTTACTGACCTGTTTCTCCTGCAGAGATTGTGGATGGAAACATCCATGACTACTGCTTACTGACCTGTTTCTCCTGCAGAGATTGTGGATGGAAACATCCATGACTACTGTGTTACTGACCTGTTTCTCCTGCAGAGATTGTGGACGGAAACATCCCTGACTACTGCGTTACTGACCTGTTTCTCCTGCAGAGATTGTGGATGGAAACATCCATGACTACTGCGTTACTGACCTGTTTCTCCTGCAGAGATTGTGGACGGAAACATCCATGACTACTGCTTACTGACCTGTTTCTCCTGCAGAGATTGTGGACGGAAACATCCATGACTACTGCGTTACTGACCTGTTTCTCCTGCAGAGATTGTGGATGGAAACATCCATGACTACTGTGTTACTGACCTGTTTCTCCTGCAGAGATTGTGGATGGAAACATCCATGACTACTGCGTTACTGACCTGTTTCTCCTGCAGAGATTGTGGACGGAAACATCCATGACTACTGCGTTACTGACCTGTTTCTCCTGCAGAGATTGTGGATGGAAACATCCATGACTACTGTATTACTGACCTGTTTCTCCTGCAGAGATTGTGGATGGAAACATCCATGACTACTGCGTTACTGACCTGTTTCTCCTGCAGAGATTGTGGACGGAAACATCCCTGACTACTGCGTTACTGACCTGTTTCTCCTGCAGAGATTGTGGATGGAAACATCCATGACTACTGTGTTACTGACCTGTTTCTCCTGCAGAGATTGTGGATGGAAACATCCATGAATACTGCATTACTGACCTGTTTCTCCTGCAGAGATTGTGGATGGAAACATCCATGACTACTGTGTTACTGACCTGTTTCTCCTGCAGAGATTGTGGACAGAAACATCCATGACTACTGAGTTACTGACCTGTTTCTCCTGCAGAGATTGTGGATGGAAACATCCATGACTACTGTGTTACTGACCTGTTTCTCCTGCAGAGATTGTGGACGGAAACATCCCTGACTACTGCGTTACTGACCTGTTTCTCCTGCAGAGATTGTGGACGGAAACATCCCTGACTACTGCGTTACTGACCTGTTTCTCCTGCAGAGATTGTGGATGGAAACATCCATGACTACTGTGTTACTGACCTGTTTCTCCTGCAGAGATTGTGGATGGAAACATCCATGAATACTGCATTACTGACCTGTTTCTCCTGCAGAGATTGTGGATGGAAACATCCATGACTACTGTGTTACTGACCTGTTTCTCCTGCAGAGATTGTGGACGGAAACATCCATGACTACTGCGTTACTGACCTGTTTCTCCTGCAGAGATTGTGGATGGAAACATCCATGACTACTGTGTTACTGACCTGTTTCTCCTGCAGAGATTGTGGATGGAAACATCCCTGACTACTGCGTTACTGACCTGTTTCTCCTGCAGAGATTGTGGACGGAAACATCCCTGACTACTGCGTTACTGACCTGTTTCTCCTGCAGAGATTGTGGATGGAAACATCCATGACTACTGTGTTACTGACCTGTTTCTCCTGCAGAGATTGTGGATGGAAACATCCATGAATACTGCATTACTGACCTGTTTCTCCTGCAGAGATTGTGGATGGAAACATCCATGACTACTGTGTTACTGACCTGTTTCTCCTGCAGAGATTGTGGACGGAAACATCCATGACTACTGCGTTACTGACCTGTTTCTCCTGCAGAGATTGTGGATGGAAACATCCATGACTACTGTGTTACTGACCTGTTTCTCCTGCAGAGATTGTGGATGGAAACATTAAGATGACTCTGGGAATGATCTGGACCATCATCCTGCGCTTCGCCATCCAAGACATCTCAGTGGAAGGTTAGTTAATATAGTCGTGTAGTTATAGTGTATAGTATGTTATCTCCATGGAAGGTTAGTTAATATAGTCATGTAGTTATAGTGTATAGTATGTTATCTCCATGGAAGGTTAGTTAATATAGTCATGTAGTTATAGTGTATAGTATGTTATCTCCATGGAAGGTTAGTTAATATAGTCGTGTAGTTATAGTGTATAGTATGTTATCTCCATGGAAGGTTAGTTAATATAGTCATGTAGTTATAGTGGTATGTATAGTATGTTATCTCCATGGAAGGTTAGTTAATATAGTCATGTAGTTATAGTGGTATGTATAGTATGTTATCTCCATGGAAGGTTAGTTAATACAGTCATGTAGTTATAGTGTATAGTATGTTATCTCCATGGAAGGTTAGTTAATATAGTCATGTAGTTATAGTGTATAGTATGTTATCTCCATGGAAGGTTAGTTAATATAGTCATGTAGTTATAGTGGTATGTATAGTATGTTATCTCCATGGAAGGTTAGTTAATATAGTCATGTAGTTATAGTGTATAGTATGTTATCTCCATGGAAGGTTAGTTAATACAGTCATGTAGTTATAGTGTATAGAATGTTATCTCCATGGAAGGTTAGTTAATATAGTCATGTAGTTATAGTGTATAGTATGTTATCTCCATGGAAGGTTAGTTAATATAGTCATGTAGTTATAGTGGTATGTATAGTATGTTATCTCCATGGAAGGTTAGTTAATATAGTCGTGTAGTTATAGTGTATAGTATGTTATCTCCATGGAAGGTTAGTTAATATAGTCATGTAGTTATAGTGGTATGTATAGTATGTTATCTCCATGGAAGGTTAGTTAATATAGTCATGTAGTTATAGTGGTATGTATAGTATGTTATCTCCATGGAAGGTTAGTTAATATAGTCATGTAGTTATAGTGGTATGTATAGTATGTTATCTCCATGGAAGGTTAGTTAATATAGTCATGTAGATATAGTGTATAGTATGTTATCTCCATGGAAGGTTAGTTAATATAGTCATGTAGTTATAGTGGTATGTATAGTATGTTATCTCCATGGAAGGTTAGTTAATATAGTCAGGTAGTTATAGTGTATAGTATGTTATCTCCATGGAAGGTTAGTTAATATAGTCATGTAGTTATAGTGTATAGTATGTTATCTCCATGGAAGGTTAGTTAATATAGTCATGTAGTTATAGTGGTATGTATAGTATGTTATCTCCATGGAAGGTTAGTTAATACAGTCATGTAGTTATAGTGGTATGTATAGTATGTTATCTCCATGGAAGGTTAGTTAATATAGTCATGTAGTTATAGTGTATAGTATGTTATCTCCATGGAAGGTTAGTTAATATAGTCATGTAGTTAGAGTGTATAGTATGTTATCTCCATGGAAGGTTAGTTAATACAGTCATGTAGTTATAGTATGTTATCTCCATGGAAGGTTAGTTAATACAGTCATGTAGTTATAGTGTATAGTGTGTTATCTCCATGGAAGGTTAGTTAATATAGTCGTGTAGTTATAGTGTATAGTATGTTATCTCCATGGAAGGTTAGTTAATATAGTCATGTAGTTATAGTGTATAGTATGTTATCTCCATGGAAGGTTAGTTAATATAGTCATGTAGTTATAGTGTATAGTATGTTATCTCCATGGAAGGTTAGTTAATATAGTCATGTAGTTATAGTGTATAGTATAGTATGTTATCTCCATGGAAGGTTAGTTAATATAGTCATGTAGTTATAGTGTATAGTATGTTATCTCCATGGAAGGTTAGTTAATATAGTCATGTAGTTATAGTGTATAGTATGTTATCTCCATGGAAGGTTAGTTAATATAGTCATGTAGTTATAGTGTATAGTATGTTATCTCCATGGAAGGTTAGTTAATATAGTCATGTAGTTATAGTGGTATGTATAGTATGTTATCTCCATGGAAGGTTAGTTAATATAGTCATGTAGTTATAGTGGTATGTATAGTATGTTATCTCCATGGAAGGTTAGTTAATATAGTCATGTAGTTATAGTGGTATGTATAGTATGTTATCTCCATGGAAGGTTAGTTAATATAGTCATGTAGTTATAGTGTATAGTATGTTATCTCCATGGAAGGTTAGTTAATATAGTCATGTAGTTATAGTGGTATGTATAGTATGTTATCTCCATGGAAGGTTAGTTAATATAGTCATGTAGTTATAGTGTATAGTATGTTATCTCCATGGAAGGTTAGTTAATATAGTCATGTAGTTATAGTGTATAGTATGTTATCTCCATGGAAGGTTAGTTAATATAGTCATGTAGTTATAGTGGTATGTATAGTATGTTATCTCCATGGAAGGTTAGTTAATATAGTCATGTAGTTATAGTGGTATGTATAGTATGTTATCTCCATGGAAGGTTAGTTAATATAGTCATGTAGTTATAGTATGTTATCTCCATGGAAGGTTAGTTAATATAGTCATGTAGTTATAGTGTATAGTATGTTATCTCCATGGAAGGTTAGTTAATATAGTCATGTAGTTATAGTGTATAGTATGTTATCTCCATGGAAGGTTAGTTAATATAGTCATGTAGTTATAGTGTATAGTATGTTATCTCCATGGAAGGTTAGTTAATATAGTCAGGTAGTTATAGTGTATAGTATGTTATCTCCATGGAAGGTTAGTTAATATAGTCATGTAGTTATAGTGTATAGTATGTTATCTCCATGGAAGGTTAGTTAATATAGTCATGTAGTTATACTGTATAGTATGTTATCTCCATGGAAGGTTAGTTAATATAGTCATGTAGTTATAGTGTATAGTATGTTATCTCCATGGAAGGTTAGTTAATATAGTCATGTAGTTATAGTGTATAGTATGTTATCTAAATGGAAGGTTAGTTAATATAGTCATGTAGTTATAGTGTATAGTATGTTATCTCCATGGAAGGTTAGTTAATATAGTCATGTAGTTATAGTGTATAGTATGTTATCTCCATGGAAGGTTAGTTAATATAGTCATGTAGTTATAGTGGTATGTATAGTATGTTATCTCCATGGAAGGTTAGTTAATATAGTCATGTAGTTATAGTGTATAGTATGTTATCTCCATGGAAGGTTAGTTAATATAGTCATGTAGTTATAGTGTATAGTATGTTATCTCCATGGAAGGTTAGTTAATATAGTCATGTAGTTATAGTGTATAGTATGTTATCTCCATGGAAGGTTAGTTAATATAGTCATGTAGTTATAGTGTATAGTATGTTATATCCATGGAAGGTTAGTTAATATAGTCATGTAGTTATAGTGTATAGTATGTTATCTCCATGGAAGGTTAGTTAATATAGTCATGTAGTTATAGTGTATAGTATGTTATCTCCATGGAAGGTTAGTTAATATAGTCGTGTAGTTATAGTGTATAGTATGTTATCTCCATGGAAGGTTAGTTAATATAGTCATGTAGTTATAGTGGTATGTATAGTATGTTATCTCCATGGAAGGTTAGTTAATATAGTCGTGTAGTTATAGTGTATAGTATGTTATCTCCATGGAAGGTTAGTTAATATAGTCATGTAGTTATAGTGGTATGTATAGTATGTTATCTCCATGGAAGGTTAGTTAATATAGTCATGTAGTTATAGTGGTATGTATAGTATGTTATCTCCATGGAAGGTTAGTTAATATAGTCATGTAGTTATAGTGGTATGTATAGTATGTTATCTCCATGGAAGGTTAGTTAATATAGTCAGGTAGTTATAGTGTATAGTATGTTATCTCCATGGAAGGTTAGTTAATATAGTCATGTAGTTATAGTGGTATGTATAGTATGTTATCTCCATGGAAGGTTAGTTAATATAGTCATGTAGTTATAGTGTATAGTATGTTATCTCCATGGAAGGTTAGTTAATATAGTCATGTAGTTATAGTGTATAGTATGTTATCTCCATGGAAGGTTAGTTAATATAGTCATGTAGTTATAGTGTATAGTATGTTATCTCCATGGAAGGTTAGTTAATATAGTCATGTAGTTATAGTGTATAGTATGTTATCTCCATGGAAGGTTAGTTAATATAGTCATGTAGTTATAGTGGTATGTATAGTATGTTATCTCCATGGAAGGTTAGTTAATATAGTCATGTAGTTATAGTGTATAGTATGTTATCTCCATGGAAGGTTAGTTAATATAGTCATGTAGTTATAGTGTATAGTATGTTATCTCCATGGAAGGTTAGTTAATACAGTCATGTAGTTATAGTGTATAGTATGTTATCTCCATGGAAGGTTAGTTAATACAGTCATGTAGTTATAGTGTACAGTATGTTATCTCCATGGAAGGTTAGTTAATATAGTCACGTAGTTATAGTGTATAGTATGTTATCTCCATGGAAGGTTAGTTAATACAGTCATGTAGTTATAGTGTATAGTATGTTATCTCCATGGAAGGTTAGTTAATATAGTCATGTAGTTATAGTGTATAGTATGTTATCTCCATGGAAGGTTAGTTAATACAGTCATGTAGTTATAGTATGTTATCTCCATGGAAGGTTAGTTAATACAGTCATGTAGTTATAGTATGTTATCTCCATGGAAGGTTAGTTAATATAGTCATGTAGTTATAGTGTATAGTATAGTATGTTATCTCCATGGAAGGTTAGTTAATATAGTCATGTAGTTATAGTTTATAGTATGTTATCTCCATGGAAGGTTAGTTAATATAGTCATGTAGTTATAGTGTATAGTATGTTATCTCCATGGAAGGTTAGTTAATATAGTCATGTAGTTATAGTGTATAGTATGTTATCTCCATGGAAGGTTAGTTAATATAGTCATGTAGTTATAGTGTACAGTATGTTATCTCCATGGAAGGTTAGTTAATATAGTCATGTAGTTATAGTGTATAGTATGTTATCTCCATGGAAGGTTAGTTAATATAGTCATGTAGTTATAGTGTATAGTATGTTATCTCCATGGAAGGTTAGTTAATATAGTCATGTAGTTATAGTGTATAGTATGTTATCTAAATGGAAGGTTAGTTAATATAGTCATGTAGTTATAGTGTATAGTATGTTATCTCCATGGAAGGTTAGTTAATATAGTCATGTAGTTATAGTGTATAGTATGTTATCTCCATGGAAGGTTAGTTAATATAGTCATGTAGTTATAGTGTATAGTATGTTATCTCCATGGAAGGTTAGTTAATATAGTCATGTAGTTATAGTGTATAGTATGTTATCTCCATGGAAGGTTAGTTAATATAGTCATGTAGTTATAGTGTATAGTATGTTATCTCCATGGAAGGTTAGTTAATATAGTCATGTAGTTATAGTGTATAGTATGTTATCTCCATGGAAGGTTAGTTAATATAGTCATGTAGTTATAGTGGTATGTATAGTATGTTATCTCCATGGAAGGTTAGTTAATATAGTCATGTAGTTATAGTGTATAGTATAGTATGTTATCTCCATGGAAGGTTAGTTAATATAGTCATGTAGTTATAGTGTATAGTATGTTATCTCCATGGAAGGTTAGTTAATATAGTCATGTAGTTATAGTGTATAGTATGTTATCTCCATGGAAGGTTAGTTAATATAGTCATGTAGTTATAGTGTATAGTATGTTATCTCCATGGAAGGTTAGTTAATATAGTCATGTAGTTATAGTGTATAGTATGTTATCTCCATGGAAGGTTAGTTAATACAGTCATGTAGTTATAGTGTATAGTATGTTATCTCCATGGAAGGTTAGTTAATACAGTCATGTAGTTATAGTTTATAGTATGTTATCTCCATGGAAGGTTAGTTAATATAGTCATGTAGTTATAGTGTATAGTATGTTATCTCCATGGAAGGTTAGTTAATACAGTCATGTAGTTATAGTATGTTATCTCCATGGAAGGTTAGTTAATACAGTCATGTAGTTATAGTATGTTATCTCCATGGAAGGTTAGTTAATATAGTCATGTAGTTATAGTGTATAGTATGTTATCTCCATGGAAGGTTAGTTAATATAGTCATGTAGTTATAGTGTATAGTATGTTATCTCCATGGAAGGTTAGTTAATATAGTCATGTAGTTATAGTGGTATGTATAGTATGTTATCTCCATGGAAGGTTAGTTAATATAGTCATGTAGTTATAGTGTATAGTATGTTATCTCCATGGAAGGTTAGTTAATATAGTCATGTAGTTATAGTGTATAGTATGTTATCTCCATGGAAGGTTAGTTAATATAGTCATGTATTTATAGTGTACAGTATGTTATCTCCATGGAAGGTTAGTTAATATAGTCACGTAGTTATAGTGTATAGTATGTTATCTCCATGGAAGGTTAGTTAATACAGTCATGTAGTTATAGTGTATAGTATGTTATCTCCATGGAAGGTTAGTTAATATAGTCATGTAGTTATAGTGTATAGTATGTTATCTCCATGGAAGGTTAGTTAATATCGTCATGTAGTTATAGTGTATAGTATGTTATCTCCATGGAAGGTTAGTTAATATAGTCATGTAGTTATAGTGTATAGTATGTTATCTCCATGGAAGGTTAGTTAATATAGTCATGTAGTTATAGTGTATAGTATGTTATCTCCATGGAAGGTTAGTTAATATAGTCATGTAGTTATAGTGTATAGTATGTTATCTCCATGGAAGGTTAGTTAATATAGTCATGTAGTTATAGTGTATAGTATGTTATCTCCATGGAAGGTTAGTTAATATAGTCATGTAGTTATAGTGTATAGTATGTTATCTCCATGGAAGGTTAGTTAATATAGTCATGTAGTTATAGTGTATAGTATGTTATCTCCATGGAAGGTTAGTTAATATAGTCATGTAGTTATAGTGTATAGTATGTTATCTCCATGGAAGGTTAGTTAATATAGTCATGTAGTTATAGTGTATAGTATGTTATCTCCATGGAAGGTTAGTTAATATAGTCATGTAGTTATAGTGTATAGTATGTTATCTCCATGGAAGGTTAGTTAATATAGTCATGTAGTTATAGTGTATAGTATGTTATCTCCATGGAAGGTTAGTTAATATAGTCATGTAGTTATAGTGTATAGTATGCTATCTCCATGGAAGGTTAGTTAATACAGTCATGTAGTTATAGTATGTTATCTCCATGGAAGGTTAGTTAATACAGTCATGTAGTTATAGTATGTTATCTCCATGGAAGGTTAGTTAATATAGTCATGTAGTTATAGTGTATAGTATAGTATGTTATCTCCATGGAAGGTTAGTTAATATAGTCATGTAGTTATAGTGTATAGTATGTTATCTCCATGGAAGGTTAGTTAATATAGTCATGTAGTTATAGTGTATAGTATGTTATCTCCATGGAAGGTTAGTTAATATAGTCATGTAGTTATAGTGTATAGTATGTTATCTCCATGGAAGGTTAGTTAATATAGTCATGTAGTTATAGTGTATAGTATGTTATCTCCATGGAAGGTTAGTTAATATAGTCATGTAGTTATAGTGTATAGTATGTTATCTCCATGGAAGGTTAGTTAATATAGTCATGTAGTTATAGTGTATAGTATGTTATCTCCATGGAAGGTTAGTTAATATAGTCATGTAGTTATAGTGTATAGTATGTTATCTCCATGGAAGGTTAGTTAATACAGTCATGTAGTTATAGTGTATAGTATGTTATCTCCATGGAAGGTTAGTTAATACAGTCATGTAGTTATAGTTTATAGTATGTTATCTCCATGGAAGGTTAGTTAATATAGTCATGTAGTTATAGTGTATAGTATGTTATCTCCATGGAAGGTTAGTTAATATAGTCATGTAGTTATAGTGGTATGTATAGTATGTTATCTCCATGGAAGGTTAGTTAATACAGTCATGTAGTTATAGTATGTTATCTCCATGGAAGGTTAGTTAATACAGTCATGTAGTTATAGTATGTTATCTCCATGGAAGGTTAGTTAATATAGTCATGTAGTTATAGTGTATAGTATAGTATGTTATCTCCATGGAAGGTTAGTTAATATAGTAATGTAGTTATAGTGTATAGTATGTTATCTCCATGGAAGGTTAGTTAATATAGTCATGTAGTTATAGTGTATAGTATGTTATCTCCATGGAAGGTTAGTTAATATAGTCATGTAGTTATAGTGTATAGTATGTTATCTCCATGGAAGGTTAGTTAATATAGTCATGTAGTTATAGTGTATAGTATGTTATCTCCATGGAAGGTTAGTTAATATAGTCATGTAGTTATAGTGTATAGTATGTTATCTCCATGGAAGGTTAGTTAATATAGTCATGTAGTTATAGTGTATAGTATGTTATCTCCATGGAAGGTTAGTTAATATAGTCATGTAGTTATAGTGTATAGTATGTTATCTCCATGGAAGGTAAGTTAATATAGTCATGTAGTTATAGTGTATAGTATGTTATCTCCATGGAAGGTTAGTTAATATAGTCATGTAGTTATAGTGTATAGTATGTTATCTCCATGGAAGGTTAGTTAATACAGTCATGTAGTTATAGTGTATAGTATGTTATCTCCATGGAAGGTTAGTTAATACAGTCATGTAGTTATAGTTTATAGTATGTTATCTCCATGGAATGTTAGTTAATATAGTCATGTAGTTATAGTGTATAGTATGTTATCTCCATGGAAGGTTAGTTAATATAGTCATGTAGTTATAGTGGTATGTATAGTATGTTATCTCCATGGAAGGTTAGTTAATATAGTCATGTAGTTATAGTGGTATGTATAGTATGTTATCTCCATGGAAGGTTAGTTAATATAGTCATGTAGTTATAGTGTATAGTATGTTATCTCCATGGAAGGTTAGTTAATATAGTCATGTAGTTATAGTGTACAGTATGTTATCTCCGTGGAATGTTAGTTAATATAGTCATGTAGTTATAGTGTATAGTATGTTATCTCCATGGAAGGTTAGTTAATATAGTCATGTAGTTATAGTGTATAGTATGTTATCTCCATGGAAGGTTAGTTAATACAGTCATGTAGTTATAGATTATAGTATGTTATCTCCATGGAAGGTTAGTTAATATAGTCATGTAGTTATAGTGTATAGTATGTTATCTCCATGGAAGGTTAGTTAATATAGTCATGTAGTTATAGTGGTATGTATAGTATGTTATCTCCATGGAAGGTTAGTTAATATAGTCATGTAGTTATAGTGGTATGTATAGTATGTTATCTCCATGGAAGGTTAGTTAATATAGTCATGTAGTTATAGTGTATAGTATGTTATCTCCATGGAAGGTTAGTTAATATAGTCATGTAGTTATAGTGTATAGTATGTTATCTCCATGGAAGGTTAGTTAATATAGTCATGTAGTTATAGTGGTATGTATAGTATGTTATCTCCATGGAAGGTTAGTTAATATAGTCATGTAGTTATAGTGTATAGTATGTTATCTCCATGGAAGGTTAGTTAATATAGTCATGTAGTTATAGTGTATAGTATGTTATCTCCATGGAAGGTTAGTTAATACAGTCATGTAGTTATAGTGTATAGTATGTTATCTCCATGGAAGGTTAGTTAATATAGTCATGTAGTTATAGTGGTATGTATGTTATCTCCATGGAAGGTTAGTTAATATAGTCATGTAGTTATAGTGTATAGTATGTTATCTCCATGGAAGGTTAGTTAATATAGCCATGTAGTTATAGTGTATAGTATGTTATCTCCATGGAAGGTTAGTTAATATAGTCATGTAGTTATAGTGTATAGTATGTTATCTCCATGGAAGGTTAGTTAATATAGTCATGTAGTTATAGTGTATAGTATGTTATCTCCATGGAAGGTTAGTTAATATAGTCATGTAGTAATAGTGTATAGTATGTTATCTCCATGGAAGGTTAGTTAATACAGTCATGTAGTTATAGTATGTTATCTCCATGGAAGGTTAGTTAATACAGTCATGTAGTTATAGTATGTTATCTCCATGGAAGGTTAGTTAATATAGTCATGTAGTTATAGTGTATAGTATAGTATGTTATCTCCATGGAAGGTTAGTTAATATAGTCATGTAGTTATAGTGTATAGTATAGTATGTTATCTCCATGGAAGGTTAGTTAATATAGTCATGTAGTTATAGTGTATAGTATGTTATCTCCATGGAAGGTTAGTTAATATAGTCATGTAGTTATTGTGTATAGTATGTTATCTCCATGGAAGGTTAGTTAATACAGTCATGTAGTTATAGTGTATAGTATGTTATCTCCATGGAAGGTTAGTTAATATAGTCATGTAGTTATAGTGTATAGTATGTTATCTCCATGGAAGGTTAGTTAATATAGTCATGTAGTTATAGTGTATAGTATGTTATCTCCATGGAAGGTTAGTTAATATAGTCATGTAGTTATAGTGTATAGTATGTTATCTCCATGGAAGGTTAGTTAATATAGTCATGTAGTTATAGTGTATAGTATGTTATCTCCATGGAAGGTTAGTTAATATAGTCATGTAGTTATAGTGTATAGTATGTTATCTCCATGGAAGGTTAGTTAATATAGTCATGTAGTTATAGTGTATAGTATGTTATCTCCATGGAAGGTTAGTTAATATAGTCATGTAGTTATAGTGGTATGTATAGTATGTTATCTCCATGGAAGGTTAGTTAATATAGTCATGTAGTTATAGTGTATAGTATAGTATGTTATCTCCATGGAAGGTTAGTTAATATAGTCATGTAGTTATAGTGTATAGTATGTTATCTCCATGGAAGGTTAGTTAATATAGTCATGTAGTTATAGTGTATAGTATGTTATCTCCATGGAAGGTTAGTTAATATAGTCATGTAGTTATAGTGTATAGTATGTTATCTCCATGGAAGGTTAGTTAATATAGTCATGTAGTTATAGTGTATAGTATGTTATCTCCATGGAAGGTTAGTTAATACAGTCATGTAGTTATAGTGTATAGTATGTTATCTCCATGGAAGGTTAGTTAATACAGTCATGTAGTTATAGTTTATAGTATGTTATCTCCATGGAAGGTTAGTTAATATAGTCATGTAGTTATAGTGTATAGTATGTTATCTCCATGGAAGATTAGTTAATACAGTCATGTAGTTATAGTATGTTATCTCCATGGAAGGTTAGTTAATACAGTCATGTAGTTATAGTATGTTATCTCCATGGAAGGTTAGTTAATATAGTCATGTAGTTATAGTGTATAGTATGTTATCTCCATGGAAGGTTAGTTAATATAGTCATGTAGTTATAGTGTATAGTATGTTATCTCCATGGAAGGTTAGTTAATATAGTCATGTAGTTATAGTGTATAGTATGTTATCTCCATGGAAGGTTAGTTAATATAGTCATGTAGTTATTGTGTATAGTATGTTATCTCCATGGAAGGTTAGTTAATACAGTCATGTAGTTATAGTGTATAGTATGTTATCTCCATGGAAGGTTAGTTAATATAGTCATGTAGTTATAGTGTATAGTATGTTATCTCCATGGAAGGTTAGTTAATATAGTCATGTAGTTATAGTGTATAGTATGTTATCTCCATGGAAGGTTAGTTAATATAGTCATGTAGTTATAGTGTATAGTATGTTATCTCCATGGAAGGTTAGTTAATATAGTCATGTAGTTATAGTGTATAGTATGTTATCTCCATGGAAGGTTAGTTAATATAGTCATGTAGTTATAGTGTATAGTATGTTATCTCCATGGAAGGTTAGTTAATATAGTCATGTAGTTATAGTGTATAGTATGTTATCTCCATGGAAGGTTAGTTAATATAGTCATGTAGTTATAGTGGTATGTATAGTATGTTATCTCCATGGAAGGTTAGTTAATATAGTCATGTAGTTATAGTGTATAGTATAGTATGTTATCTCCATGGAAGGTTAGTTAATATAGTCATGTAGTTATAGTGTATAGTATGTTATCTCCATGGAAGGTTAGTTAATATAGTCATGTAGTTATAGTGTATAGTATGTTATCTCCATGGAAGGTTAGTTAATATAGTCATGTAGTTATAGTGTATAGTATGTTATCTCCATGGAAGGTTAGTTAATATAGTCATGTAGTTATAGTGTATAGTATGTTATCTCCATGGAAGGTTAGTTAATACAGTCATGTAGTTATAGTGTATAGTATGTTATCTCCATGGAAGGTTAGTTAATACAGTCATGTAGTTATAGTTTATAGTATGTTATCTCCATGGAAGGTTAGTTAATATAGTCATGTAGTTATAGTGTATAGTATGTTATCTCCATGGAAGGTTAGTTAATACAGTCATGTAGTTATAGTATGTTATCTCCATGGAAGGTTAGTTAATACAGTCATGTAGTTATAGTATGTTATCTCCATGGAAGGTTAGTTAATATAGTCATGTAGTTATAGTGTATAGTATGTTATCTCCATGGAAGGTTAGTTAATATAGTCATGTAGTTATAGTGTATAGTATGTTATCTCCATGGAAGGTTAGTTAATATAGTCATGTAGTTATAGTGTATAGTATGTTATCTCCATGGAAGGTTAGTTAATATAGTCATGTAGTTATAGTGTATAGTATGTTATCTCCATGGAAGGTTAGTTAATATAGTCATGTAGTTATAGTGTATAGTATGTTATCTCCATGGAAGGTTAGTTAATATAGTCATGTAGTTATAGTGTATAGTATGTTATCTCCATGGAAGGTTAGTTAATATAGTCATGTAGTTATAGTGTATAGTATGTTATCTCCATGGAAGGTTAGTTAATATAGTCATGTAGTTATAGTGTATAGTATGTTATCTCCATGGAAGGTTAGTTAATACAGTCATGTAGTTATAGTATGTTATCTCCATGGAAGGTTAGTTAATACAGTCATGTAGTTATAGTATGTTATCTCCATGGAAGGTTAGTTAATATAGTCATGTAGTTATAGTGTATAGTATAGTATGTTATCTCCATGGAAGGTTAGTTAATATAGTCATGTAGTTATAGTGTATAGTATGTTATCTCCATGGAAGGTTAGTTAATATAGTCATGTAGTTATAGTGTATAGTATGTTATCTCCATGGAAGGTTAGTTAATATAGTCATGTAGTTATAGTGTATAGTATGTTATCTCCATGGAAGGTTAGTTAATATAGTCATGTAGTTATAGTGTATAGTATGTTATCTCCATGGAAGGTTAGTTAATATAGTCATGTAGTTATAGTGTATAGTATGTTATCTCCATGGAAGGTTAGTTAATATAGTCATGTAGTTATAGTGTATAGTATGTTATCTCCATGGAAGGTTAGTTAATACAGTCATGAAGTTATAGTGTATAGTATGTTATCTCCATGGAAGGTTAGTTAATACAGTCATGTAGTTATAGTTTATAGTATGTTATCTCCATGGAAGGTTAGTTAATATAGTCATGTAGTTATAGTGTATAGTATGTTATCTCCATGGAAGGTTAGTTAATATAGTCATGTAGTTATAGTGGTATGTATAGTATGTTATCTCCATGGAAGGTTAGTTGATACAGTCATGTAGTTATAGTATGTTATCTCCATGGAAGGTTAGTTAATACAGTCATGTAGTTATAGTATGTTATCTCCATGGAAGGTTAGTTAATATAGTCATGTAGTTATAGTGTATAGTATAGTATGTTATCTCCATGGAAGGTTAGTTAATATAGTCATGTAGTTATAGTGTATAGTATGTTATCTCCATGGAAGGTTAGTTAATATAGTCATGTAGTTATAGTGTATAGTATGTTATCTCCATGGAAGGTTAGTTAATATAGTCATGTAGTTATAGTGTATAGTATGTTATCTCCATGGAAGGTTAGTTAATATAGTCATGTAGTTATAGTGTATAGTATGTTATCTCCATGGAAGGTTAGTTAATATAGTCATGTAGTTATAGTGTATAGTATGTTATCTCCATGGAAGGTTAGTTAATATAGTCATGTAGTTATAGTGTATAGTATGTTATCTCCATGGAAGGTTAGTTAATATAGTCATGTAGTTATAGTGTATAGTATGTTATCTCCATGGAAGGTTAGTTAATATAGTCATGTAGTTATAGTGTATAGTATGTTATCTCCATGGAAGGTTAGTTAATATAGTCATGTAGTTATAGTGTATAGTATGTTATCTCCATGGAAGGTTAGTTAATATAGTCATGTATTTATAGTGTACAGTATGTTATCTCCATGGAAGGTTAGTTAATATAGTCACGTAGTTATAGTGTATAGTATGTTATCTCCATGGAAGGTTAGTTAATACAGTCATGTAGTTATAGTGTATAGTATGTTATCTCCATGGAAGGTTAGTTAATATAGTCATGTAGTTATAGTGTATAGTATGTTATCTCCATGGAAGGTTAGTTAATATAGTCATGTAGTTATAGTGTATAGTATGTTATCTCCATGGAAGGTTAGTTAATATAGTCATGTAGTTATAGTGTATAGTATGTTATCTCCATGGAAGGTTAGTTAATATAGTCATGTAGTTATAGTGTATAGTATGTTATCTCCATGGAAGGTTAGTTAATATAGTCATGTAGTTATAGTGTATAGTATGTTATCTCCATGGAAGGTTAGTTAATATAGTCATGTAGTTATAGTGTATAGTATGTTATCTCCATGGAAGGTTAGTTAATATAGTCATGTAGTTATAGTGTATAGTATGTTATCTCCATGGAAGGTTAGTTAATATAGTCATGTAGTTATAGTGTATAGTATGTTATCTCCATGGAAGGTTAGTTAATATAGTCATGTAGTTATAGTGTATAGTATGTTATCTCCATGGAAGGTTAGTTAATATAGTCATGTAGTTATAGTGTATAGTATGTTATCTCCATGGAAGGTTAGTTAATATAGTCATGTAGTTATAGTGTATAGTATGTTATCTCCATGGAAGGTTAGTTAATATAGTCATGTAGTTATAGTGTATAGTATGTTATCTCCATGGAAGGTTAGTTAATACAGTCATGTAGTTATAGTATGTTATCTCCATGGAAGGTTAGTTAATACAGTCATGTAGTTATAGTATGTTATCTCCATGGAAGGTTAGTTAATATAGTCATGTAGTTATAGTGTATAGTATAGTATGTTATCTCCATGGAAGGTTAGTTAATATAGTCATGTAGTTATAGTGTATAGTATGTTATCTCCATGGAAGGTTAGTTAATATAGTCATGTAGTTATAGTGTATAGTATGTTATCTCCATGGAAGGTTAGTTAATATAGTCATGTAGTTATAGTGTATAGTATGTTATCTCCATGGAAGGTTAGTTAATATAGTCATGTAGTTATAGTGTATAGTATGTTATCTCCATGGAAGGTTAGTTAATATAGTCATGTAGTTATAGTGTATAGTATGTTATCTCCATGGAAGGTTAGTTAATATAGTCATGTAGTTATAGTGTATAGTATGTTATCTCCATGGAAGGTTAGTTAATACAGTCATGAAGTTATAGTGTATAGTATGTTATCTCCATGGAAGGTTAGTTAATACAGTCATGTAGTTATAGTTTATAGTATGTTATCTCCATGGAAGGTTAGTTAATATAGTCATGTAGTTATAGTGTATAGTATGTTATCTCCATGGAAGGTTAGTTAATATAGTCATGTAGTTATAGTGGTATGTATAGTATGTTATCTCCATGGAAGGTTAGTTGATACAGTCATGTAGTTATAGTATGTTATCTCCATGGAAGGTTAGTTAATACAGTCATGTAGTTATAGTATGTTATCTCCATGGAAGGTTAGTTAATATAGTCATGTAGTTATAGTGTATAGTATGTTATCTCCATGGAAGGTTAGTTAATACAGTCATGTAGTTATAGTGCATAGTATGTTATCTCCATGGAAGGTTAGTTAATACAGTCATGTAGTTATAGTTTATAGTATGTTATCTCCATGGAAGGTTAGTTAATATAGTCATGTAGTTATAGTGTATAGTATGTTATCTCCATGGAAGGTTAGTTAATATAGTCATGTAGTTATAGTGGTATGTATAGTATGTTATCTCCATGGAAGGTTAGTTAATATAGTCATGTAGTTATAGTGGTATGTATAGTATGTTATCTCCATGGAAGGTTAGTTAATATAGTCATGTAGTTATAGTGTATAGTATGTTATCTCCATGGAAGGTTAGTTAATATAGTCATGTAGTTATAGTGTACAGTATGTTATCTCCGTGGAATGTTAGTTAATATAGTCATGTAGTTATAGTGTATAGTATGTTATCTCCATGGAAGGTTAGTTAATATAGTCATGTAGTTATAGTGTATAGTATGTTATCTCCATGGAAGGTTAGTTAATACAGTCATGTAGTTATAGATTATAGTATGTTATCTCCATGGAAGGTTAGTTAATATAGTCATGTAGTTATAGTGTATAGTATGTTATCTCCATGGAAGGTTAGTTAATACAGTCACGTAGTTATAGTGTATAGTATGTTATCTCCATGGAAGGTTAGTTAATATAGTCATGTAGTTATAGTGGTATGTATAGTATGTTATCTCCATGGAAGGTTAGTTAATATAGTCATGTAGTTATAGTGGTATGTATAGTATGTTATCTCCATGGAAGGTTAGTTAATATAGTCATGTAGTTATAGTGTATAGTATGTTATCTCCATGGAAGGTTAGTTAATATAGTCATGTAGTTATAGTGTATAGTATGTTATCTCCATGGAAGGTTAGTTAATATAGTCATGTAGTTATAGTGGTATGTATAGTATGTTATCTCCATGGAAGGTTAGTTAATATAGTCATGTAGTTATAGTGTATAGTATGTTATCTCCATGGAAGGTTAGTTAATATAGTCATGTAGTTATAGTGTATAGTATGTTATCTCCATGGAAGGTTAGTTAATATAGTCATGTATTTATTGTGTACAGTATGTTATCTCCATGGAAGGTTAGTTAATATAGTCACGTAGTTATAGTGTATAGTATGTTATCTCCATGGAAGGTTAGTTAATACAGTCATGTAGTTATAGTGTATAGTATGTTATCTCCATGGAAGGTTTGTTAATATAGTCATGTAGTTATAGTGGTATGTATGTTATCTCCATGGAAGGTTAGTTAATATAGTCATGTAGTTATAGTGTATAGTATGTTATCTCCATGGAAGGTTAGTTAATATAGTCATGTAGTTATAGTGTATAGTATGTTATCTCCATGGAAGGTTAGTTAATATAGTCATGTAGTTATAGTGTATAGTATGTTATCTCCATGGAAGGTTAGTTAATATAGTCATGTAGTTATAGTGTATAGTATGTTATCTCCATGGAAGGTTAGTTAATATAGTCATGTAGTAATAGTGTATAGTATGTTATCTCCATGGAAGGTTAGTTAAAACAGTCATGTAGTTATAGTATGTTATCTCCATGGAAGGTTAGTTAATACAGTCATGTAGTTATAGTATGTTATCTCCATGGAAGGTTAGTTAATATAGTCATGTAGTTATAGTGTATAGTATGTTATCTCCATGGAAGGTTAGTTAATATAGTCATGTAGTTATAGTGTATAGTATGTTATCTCCATGGAAGGTTAGTTAATATAGTCATGTAGTTATAGTGTATAGTATGTTATCTCCATGGAAGGTTAGTTAATATAGTCATGTAGTTATAGTGTATAGTATGTTATCTCCATGGAAGGTTAGTTAATATAGTCATGTAGTTATAGTGTATAGTATGTTATCTCCATGGAAGGTTAGTTAATATAGTCATGTAGTTATAGTGTATAGTATGTTATCTCCATGGAAGGTTAGTTAATATAGTCATGTAGTTATAGTGTATAGTATGTTATCTCCATGGAAGGTTAGTTAATACAGTCATGTAGTTATAGTGTATAGTATGTTATCTCCATGGAAGGTTAGTTAATACAGTCATGTAGTTATAGTTTATAGTATGTTATCTCCATGGAAGGTTAGTTAATATAGTCATGTAGTTATAGTGTATAGTATGTTATCTCCATGGAAGGTTAGTTAATATAGTCATGTAGTTATAGTGGTATGTATAGTATGTTATCTCCATGGAAGGTTAGTTAATACAGTCATGTAGTTATAGTATGTTATCTCCATGGAAGGTTAGTTAATACAGTCATGTAGTTATAGTATGTTATCTCCATGGAAGGTTAGTTAATATAGTCATGTAGTTATAGTGTATAGTATAGTATGTTATCTCCATGGAAGGTTAGTTAATATAGTAATGTAGTTATAGTGTATAGTATGTTATCTCCATGGAAGGTTAGTTAATATAGTCATGTAGTTATAGTGTATAGTATGTTATCTCCATGGAAGGTAAGTTAATATAGTCATGTAGTTATAGTGTATAGTATGTTATCTCCATGGAAGGTTAGTTAATATAGTCATGTAGTTATAGTGTATAGTATGTTATCTCCATGGAAGGTTAGTTAATACAGTCATGTAGTTATAGTGTATAGTATGTTATCTCCATGGAAGGTTAGTTAATATAGTCATGTAGTTATAGTGTATAGTATGTTATCTCCATGGAAGGTTAGTTAATATAGTCATGTAGTTATAGTGGTATGTATAGTATGTTATCTCCATGGAAGGTTAGTTAATATAGTCATGTAGTTATAGTGGTATGTATAGTATGTTATCTCCATGGAAGGTTAGTTAATATAGTCATGTAGTTATAGTGTATAGTATGTTATCTCCATGGAAGGTTAGCTAATATAGTCATGTAGTTATAGTGTACAGTATGTTATCTCCGTGGAATGTTAGTTAATATAGTCATGTAGTTATAGTGTATAGTATGTTATCTCCATGGAAGGTTAGTTAATATAGTCATGTAGTTATAGTGTATAGTATGTTATCTCCATGGAAGGTTAGTTAATACAGTCATGTAGTTATAGTTTATAGTATGTTATCTCCATGGAAGGTTAGTTAATATAGTCATGTAGTTATAGTGTATAGTATGTTATCTCCATGGAAGGTTAGTTAATACAGTCACGTAGTTATAGTGTATAGTATGTTATCTCCATGGAAGGTTAGTTAATATAGTCATGTAGTTATAGTGGTATGTATAGTATGTTATCTCCATGGAAGGTTAGTTAATACAGTCATGTAGTTATAGTGTATAGTATGTTATCTCCATGGAAGGTTAGTTAATATAGTCATGTAGTTATAGTGTATAGTATGTTATCTCCATGGAAGGTTAGTTAATATAGTCATGTAGTTATAGTGGTATGTATAGTATGTTATCTCCATGGAAGGTTAGTTAATATAGTCATGTAGTTATAGTGTATAGTATGTTATCTCCATGGAAGGTTAGTTAATACAGTCATGTAGTTATAGTGTATAGAATGTTATCTCCATGGAAGGTTAGTTAATATAGTCATGTGGTTATAGTGTATAGTATGTTATCTCCATGGAAGGTTAGTTAATATAGTCATGTAGTTATAGTGGTATGTATAGTATGTTATCTCCATGGAAGGTTAGTTAATACAGTCATGTAGTTATAGTATGTTATCTCCATGGAAGGTTAGTTAATACAGTCATGTAGTTATAGTATGTTATCTCCATGGAAGGTTAGTTAATATAGTCATGTAGTTATAGTGTATAGTATAGTATGTTATCTCCATGGAAGGTTAGTTAATATAGTAATGTAGTTATAGTGTATAGTATGTTATCTCCATGGAAGGTTAGTTAATATAGTCATGTAGTTATAGTGTATAGTATGTTATCTCCATGGAAGGTTAGTTAATATAGTCATGTAGTTATAGTGTATAGTATGTTATCTCCATGGAAGGTTAGTTAATATAGTCATGTAGTTATAGTGTATAGTATGTTATCTCCATGGAAGGTTAGTTAATATAGTCATGTAGTTATAGTGTATAGTATGTTATCTCCATGGAAGGTTAGTTAATATAGTCATGTAGTTATAGTGTATAGTATGTTATCTCCATGGAAGGTTAGTTAATATAGTCATGTAGTTATAGTGTATAGTATGTTATCTCCATGGAAGGTAAGTTAATATAGTCATGTAGTTATAGTGTATAGTATGTTATCTCCATGGAAGGTTAGTTAATATAGTCATGTAGTTATAGTGTATAGTATGTTATCTCCATGGAAGGTTAGTTAATACAGTCATGTAGTTATAGTGTATAGTATGTTATCTCCATGGAAGGTTAGTTAATACAGTCATGTAGTTATAGTTTATAGTATGTTATCTCCATGGAAGGTTAGTTAATATAGTCATGTAGTTATAGTGTATAGTATGTTATCTCCATGGAAGGTTAGTTAATATAGTCATGTAGTTATAGTGGTATGTATAGTATGTTATCTCCATGGAAGGTTAGTTAATATAGTCATGTAGTTATAGTGGTATGTATAGTATGTTATCTCCATGGAAGGTTAGTTAATATAGTCATGTAGTTATAGTGTATAGTATGTTATCTCCATGGAAGGTTAGTTAATATAGTCATGTAGTTATAGTGTACAGTATGTTATCTCCGTGGAATGTTAGTTAATATAGTCATGTAGTTATAGTGTATAGTATGTTATCTCCATGGAAGGTTAGTTAATATAGTCATGTAGTTATAGTGTATAGTATGTTATCTCCATGGAAGGTTAGTTAATACAGTCATGTAGTTATAGATTATAGTATGTTATCTCCATGGAAGGTTAGTTAATATAGTCATGTAGTTATAGTGTATAGTATGTTATCTCCATGGAAGGTTAGTTAATACAGTCACGTAGTTATAGTGTATAGTATGTTATCTCCATGGAAGGTTAGTTAATATAGTCATGTAGTTATAGTGGTATGTATAGTATGTTATCTCCATGGAAGGTTAGTTAATATAGTCATGTAGTTATAGTGGTATGTATAGTATGTTATCTCCATGGAAGGTTAGTTAATATAGTCATGTAGTTATAGTGTATAGTATGTTATCTCCATGGAAGGTTAGTTAATATAGTCATGTAGTTATAGTGTATAGTATGTTATCTCCATGGAAGGTTAGTTAATATAGTCATGTAGTTATAGTGTATAGTATGTTATCTCCATGGAAGGTTAGTTAATACAGTCATGTAGTTATAGTGTATAGTATGTTATCTCCATGGAAGGTTAGTTAATATAGTCGTGTAGTTATAGTGTATAGTATGTTATCTCCATGGAAGGTTAGTTAATATAGTCATGTAGTTATAGTGTATAGTATGTTATCTCCATGGAAGGTTAGTTAATACAGTCATGTAGTTATAGTGTATAGTATGTTATCTCCATGGAAGGTTAGTTAATATAGTCATGTAGTTATAGTGTATAGTATGTTATCTCCATGGAAGGTTAGTTAATATAGCCATGTAGTTATAGTGGTATGTATAGTATGTTATCTCCATGGAAGGTTAGTTAATAAAGTCATGTAGTTATAGTGTATAGTATGTTATCTCCATGGAAGGTTAGTTAATAAAGTCATGTAGTTATAGTGTATAGTATGTTATCTCCATGTGTAACGGCTGTCTAATTCCTCCTACTCGGATGAGGAGAAGGAGTAAGGGTCGGACCAAAATGCAGCATTGTATGAAGACATAATGATTTATTAAAACCTCTTATGGCTGCAAGCCCGAGGTCGGTACACCTATGACAACATCCCCCACACTGATTAGCATCGCTAGCATAGCGTCACAATTAAATAGTAGCATCTAAATATCATTAAATCACAAGTCCAAGACACCAAATGAAAGATACAGATCTTGTGAATAAAGCCACCGTTTCAGATTTTTTAAATGTTTTACAGGGAAGACAAAATATGTAAATCTATCAGCTAACCACGTTAGCAAAAGACACCATTTTTCTTTGTCCACCATTTTTTCTCTCCACCAGTAGCTATCACCAATTCGGCCAAATAAAGATATTGATAGCCACTAACCAAGAAAAAACCTCATCAGATGACAGTCTGATAACATATTTATTGTATAGGATAGGTTTTGTTAAAATAATTTGCATATTTCAGGTATAAATCATAGTTTACAATTGCACCCACCATCACAACTCGACTAGAATAAATACACAGAGCAACGTGTATTACCTAATTACTAATCATAAAACATTTCTTAAAAATACACAGCTCACAGCAATGGAAAGACACAGATCTTGTGAATTCAGACAATATTTCAGATGTTCTAAGTGTTTTACAGCGAAAACACAATAAATCGTTATATTAGCATACCACATGTGCAAACGTTACCAGAGCATTGATTCTAGCCAAAGAGAGCGATAACGTAATCATCGCCAAAATATATAAATTTTTTCACTAGCCTTCTCAGAATTCTTCCAATGACACTCCTGTAACATCATATTACAACATACATATAGAGTTTGTTCGAAAATGTGCATATTTAGCCACAAAAAAACGTGGTTATACAATGACAAAACTAGCAAAACTAGCCTGAAAATGTCGGGCGCCATATTTGACAGTGATCTTGTCTCATGATTAACTATTCATAAACTTGACTAAAAAAATATAAGTTGGACAGCTATCGAAAGACAAATTAGTTCTTAATGCAATCGCTGAATTACATTTCTAAAATTATCCTTACTGTGCAATACAGGGTTCGCCAAGCGAAGCTATACCAAAGAAAATGGTGGAATATGCGTTTAAAATCTTTCGACAGAACAACGATTTATCATCTTAAATATTTCTTACTATGAGGTGATCTTCCATCAGAATCTTGGGCAATGTATCCTTTCTTGGGTCTAATCTTCTTTTGGTCGAAAGATGTCCTATTGTCCGTCGAAATGCCCACTAACGTTCGACCGGTACTGGAAACGTGCCCAAAGCTTCAAAGTGCATCACATAGAATTGCCTCAAAATCGCACTAAACGGATATAAATTGCTATAAAACGGTTTAAATTAACTACCTTATGATGTCTTTAACACCTATAACGAGTAAAAACATGACCGGCGAAATATTACTGGCTAAACCCAAGCTTGGAAAGAGAGCAGGTACAACGTACATCGTGCGTCAGGCGCAGCAGGAAAAGAACGGTACATCCGGTCTTTGTCGTTTTATACAGGCACTGATTGCGCAATCGACTCCATTCAAATTGTCACCTCTTACTGACATCTAGAGGAAGGTGTAGGCAGTGTTTGTAGCATCATAGCTTTCACAGGGACTTATGAACTGACCTGGGAGCAGGGGCCAAGATTTCTGAAATCTCACACCATATCAGGAAAAGTGCTGTAGAATGAGTTCTGTTCCACTCAGAGACATAATTCAAACGGCTATAGAAACTAGAGAGTGTTTTCTATCCAATAATAACAATAATATGCATATTGTACGAGCAAGAATTGAGTACGAGGCCGTTTGAAATGGGCACCTTAAACAGAGCTACTCAATACTGCCCCTGCAGCCATAAAAAGTTAACTGAAGACGAAACACTGACACGGAATACACTTGATATGAATACAAAACAACAAAACGACGTAGACAGACCTGAACTTGAGAACTTACATAGACACGAAGAACGCACGAACAGGAAAGACTAGCCAAACGAACGAACAAACGAAACAGTCCCGTGTGGTGCAACAGACACAGACACAGGAACAATCACCCACCAACAAACAGTTTGAACAACCTACCTTAATATGGTTCTCAATCAGAGGAAACGTCAAACACCTGCCCCTAATTGAGAACCATATCAGGCAACACATTGAACCCAACATAGAAACACATAACATAGACTACCCCCCCAGCTCACGTCCTGACCAACTAAACAAAGTTAAACAAAGGAAAATAAGGTCAGGAACGTGACACCATGGAAGGTTAGTTAAAATAGCCATGTAGTTATATGGGAGGAAAACATCTAACACCAGGTCCTATTGGACTGTATGTGCTATTCATGAATTAGACATTAGAACACATCAGGCCTGTTTCCTGAATTAGACATTAGAACACATCAGGCCAGTTTCATGAATTAGACATTAGAACACATCAGGCCAGTTTCATGAATTAGACATTAGAACACATCAGGCCAGTTTCATGAATTAGACATTAGAATACATCAGGCCAGTTTCAGGAATTAGACATTAGAACACATCAGGCCAGTTTCATGAATTAGACATTAGAACACATCAGGCCAGTTTCATGAATTAGACATTAGAACACATCAGGCCAGTTTCATGAATTAGACATTAGAACACATCAGGCCAGTTTCAGGAATTAGACATTAGAACACATCAGGCCAGTTTCATGAATTAGACATTAGAATACATCAGGCCAGTTTCATGAATTAGACATTAGAACACATCAGGCCAGTTTCATGAATTAGACATTAGAACACATCAGGCCAGTTTCAGGAATTAGACATTAGAACACATCAGGCCAGTTTCATGAATTAGACATTAGAATACATCAGGCCAGTTTCAGGAATTAGACATTAGAATACATCAGGCCAGTTTCAGGAATTAGACATTAGAACACATCAGGCCAGTTTCATGAATTAGACATTAGAATACATCAGGCCAGTTTCATGAATTAGACATTAGAACACATCAGGCCAGTTTCAGGAATTAGACATTAGAACACATCAGGCCAGTTTCATGAATTAGACATTAGAATACATCAGGCCAGTTTCAGGAATTAGACATTAGAATACATCAGGCCAGTTTCAGGAATTAGACATTAGAACACATCAGGCCAGTTTCATGAATTAGACATTAGAATACATCAGGCCAGTTTCAGGAATTAGACATTAGAACACATCAGGCCAGTTTCATGAATTAGACATTAGAATACATCAGGCCAGTTTCGTGAATTAGACATTAGAACACATCAGGCCAGTTTCATGAATTAGACATTAGAATACATCAGGCCAGTTTCATGAATTAGACATTAGAATACATCAGGCCAGTTTCATGAATTAGACATTAGAACACATCAGGCCAGTTTCATGAATTAGACATTAGAACACATCAGGCCAGTTTCATGAATTAGACATTAGAACACATCAGGCCAGTTTCATGAATTAGACATTAGAACACATCAGGCCAGTTTCCTGCACCCAGATTTCAGACTAGTCTTGGACCAAAAAGCATCAATGTCAGATTCTCCATTAAAAGTGCATCTTAGTCCTGGACTAGTCTGTGTCTGGGAAACTGTCCCGTAATGAATGTGGCTGTCGTAGAGTAACAGCATACAGCACATAACATGGACCTTCAGAGTGTTTGACAGAGCCAGGACTGTGCGTTTGTCACAATAAACAACACAATGTTCTCTCCTCTAGAAACCTCTGCTAAGGAGGGTCTTCTTCTATGGTGCCAGAGAAAGACTGCCCCCTACAGGAATGTCAATGTCCAGAACTTCCATGTCAAGTGAGTCCATTTACTGAGTGAGATTCAAGTCACATCACAGACTTGTAAATGGTTGTCTATTTGTGTCTGTGTTTTTAATATTTTATAAAAAGGGTTAAAAATACATTTCTGAATGTAAAGTTTCAAAAAAACATTTAGTCAGTGATGTGTTTTTAATCCTTCAGACATGTACATTCCCCTTCTCTGCCTGCAAAGAGAGAGAGAGAGCAGAGGGAGGGAAAGAGGAGGAGAGAGAGAGAGGGAAAGAGGGGGAGAGAGAGAGAGAGGGAGGGAAAGAGAAGGAGATAGAGAGAGGGAGGGAAAGGAGGGAGGGAAAGAGGAGGAGATAGAGGGAGGGAAAGAGGAGGAGATAGAGAGAGGGAGGGAAAGGAGGGAGGGAAAGAGGAGGAGAGAGAGGGAGGGAAAGAGGAGGAGATAGAGAGAGGGAAAGAGGAGGAGATAGAGAGAGGGAAAGAGGAGGAGATAGAGGGAGGGAAAGAGGAGGAGAGAGAGAGAGGGAGGGAAAGGAGGGAGGGAAAGAGGAGGAGAGAGAGAGAGGGAGGGAAAGAGGAGGAGACAGAGAGAGGGAGGGAAAGAGGAGGAGACAGAGAGAGGGAAAGATGAGGAGATAGAGGGAGGGAAAGAGGAGGAGAGAGAGAGAGGGAGGGAAAGAGGAGGAGACAGAGAGAGGGAGGGAAAGAGGAGGAGATAGAGGGAGGGAAAGAGGAGGAGATAGAGAGAGGGAGGGAAAGACGAGGAAAAGGAGAAAGAGAGAGGTAGGGAAAGAGGAGGAGAGAGAGATGTATGTTAATTCAATGTTAATCAGCAGTCCAGCCAGTCCAATAAATGCTTACGTTTCCCCATTTAAGATCAGGCCTTTAAAAAGTCTCTGCTTTGCCATTCGTTGGTTGTGATTAAATCTGATAAAGGCCCAGTGCAGTCAAAAAGTCGTTTTTCCCCCCTGTGTTTTGTATCATATTGTACAACAGCTGATGAAACTAACACTGTAAAAGTGGGAAAACATTTGATCAGTGTTATTTCCTGATAGTTGATTGGTTGAAAATATAACCAACACAGAACCTTCTAATCAGCAGGTTTACATGGGCGGGAGTCTCAGCTTGGTTTAACAGACCAATTAGAAAGAGAGTTCCAAACCTATCTACCAACCAATAACAGCTAGTTTCCAGTGTTCTTCCTCCTCGCTCAGACCATTGCCAGAGTCCTAGCAAAAATCAGCTTGAGAAATCGTTTTTTTGCATCAACAACAACATTTCAATGGAAAACTAGTACAGTAATGTTCTTAATTTTTACCCAGAAAATATTTGATATTGATATAAAAACGGCTGCACTGGGCCTTTAACTGCTGGGTAGAAGCCTCTTCCCGGACCAATCACAGTGCCTTGATGTCAGTCTGGAGAAGCACACCCATCCATTTGATTGGACCAATCACAGTGCATTGATGTCAGTCTGGAGAAGCACAACCATCCATTTGATTGGACCAATCACAGTGCCTTGATGTCAGTCTGGAGAAGCACACCCATCCATTTGATTGGACCAATCACAGTGCCTTGATGTCAGTCTGGAGAAGCACAACCATCCATTTGATTGGACCAATCACAGTGCCTTGATGTCAGTCTGGAGAAGGACTACCATCCATTTGATTGGACCAATCACAGTGCATGGATGTCAGTCTGGAGAAGCACACCCATCCATTTGATTGGACCAATCACAGTGCATTGATGTCAGTCTGGAGAAGCACAACCATCCATTTGATTGGACCAATCACAGTGCCTTGATGTCAGTCTGGAGAAGGACAATCATCCATTTGATTGGACCAATCAAAGTGCCTTGATGTCAGTCTGGAGAAGCACAACCCTCCATTTGATTGGACCAATCACAGTGCATTGATGTCAGTCTGGAGAAGCACAACCCTCCATTTGATTGGACCAATCACAGTGCATTGATGTCAGTCTGGAGAAGGACAACCATTCATTTGATTGGACCAATCACAGTGCATTGATGTCAGTCTGGAGAAGGACAACCATTCATTTGATTGGACCAATCACAGTGCATTGATGTCAGTCTGGAGAAGGACAACCATCCATTTGATTGGACCAATCACAGTGCATTGATGTCAGTCTGGAGAAGGACAACCATTCATTTGATTGGACCAATCACAGTGCATTGATGTCAGTCTGGAGAAGGACAACCATTCATTTGATTGGACCAATCACAGTGCCTTGATGTCAGTCTGGAGAAGGACAACCATCCATTTGATTTGAGTTCTGCAGCAGAGAGAGCAGTCTAATAGAAAGGGTTGTACTCTTTCCTGATGATTTGGCACCAGACATGGTTTGTTTACCTTTCTACCGGTTGTGGCTAGATGGAGTAGGCCTACAGCGCCAACTAGTGGTCGCGTCGGGGACAACAGCTGTTGACAACTGTAGCGTTGTAGCTAACCCTTTTCCTAACCTTAACCTCATCCTCCTAACCTTAACCTCATCCTCCTAACCTGCCATGTTAATTATCCTAACCTTAACCTCATCCTCCTAACCTTAACCTCATCCTCCTAACCTGCCATGTTAATTATCCTAACCTTAACCTCATCCTCCTAACCTTAACCTCATCCTCCTAACCTTAACCTCATCCTCCTAACCTTAACCTCATCCTCCTAACCTTAACCTCATCCTCCTAACCTTAACCTCATCCTCCTAACCTTAACCTCATCCTCCTAACCTGCCATGTTAATTATCCTAACCTGCTATGTTAATTATCCTAACCTGCTACGTTAATTATTCTAACCTGCCATGTTAATTATCCTAACCTGCTATGTTAATTATCCTAACCTTAACCTCATCCTCCTAACCTGCTATGTTAATTATCCTAACCTGCCATGTTAATTATCCTAACCTGCTATGTTAATTATCCTAACCTGCTATGTTAATTATCCTAACCTGCCATGTTAATTATCCTAACCTGCCATGTTAATTATCTTAACCTGCTATGTTAATTATCCTAACCTGCCATGTTAATTATCCTAACCTGCTATGTTAATTATCCTAACCTGCCGTGTTAATTATCCTAACCTGCTACGTTAATTATTCTAACCTGCCATGTTAATTATCCTAACCTGCTATGTTAATTATCCTAACCTGCCATGTTAATTATCCTAACCTTAACCTCATCCTCCTAACCTGCTATGTTAATTATCCTAACCTGCTATGTTAATTATCCTAACCTGCTATGTTAATTATCCTAACCTGCCATGTTAATTATCTTAACCTGCTATGTTAATTATCCTAACCTGCCATGTTAATTATCCTAACCTGCCATGTTAATTATCCTAACCTGCCATGTTAATTATCCTAACCTGCCATGTTAATTATCCTAACCTGCCATGTTAATTATCCTAACCTTAACCTCATCCTCCTAACCTGCTATGTTAATTATCCTAACCTGCTATGTTAATTATCCTAACCTGCCATGTTAGTTATCCTAACCTTAACCTCATCCTCCTAACCTGCTATGTTAATTATCCTAACCTGCTATGTTAATTATCCTGACCTGCCATGTTAATTATCCTAACCTTAACCTCATCCTCCTAACCTTAACCTCATCCTCCTAACCTGCCATGTTAATTATCCTAACCTTAACCTCATCCTCCTAACCTTAACCTCATCCTCCTAACCTTAACCTCATCCTCCTAACCTGCCATGTTAATTATCCTAACCTGCTATGTTAATTATCCTAACCTGCTATGTTAATTATCCTAACCTGCTATGTTAATTATCCTAACCTTAACCTCATCCTCCTAACCTGCCATGTTAATTATCCTAACCTTAACCTCATCCTCCTAACCTGCCATGTTAATTATCCTAACCTGCCATGTTAATTATCCTAACCTGCCATGTTAATTATCCTAACCTGCTATGTTAATTATCCTAACCTTAACCTCATCCTCCTAACCTGCCATGTTAATTATCCTAACCTTAACCTCATCCTCCTAACCTGCTATGTTAATTATCCTAACCTGCTATGTTAATTATCCTAACCTGCTACGTTAATTATTCTAACCTGCCATGTTAATTATCCTAACCTGCTATGTTAATTATCCTAACCTTAACCTCATCCTCCTAACCTGCTATGTTAATTATCCTAACCTGCCATGTTAATTATCCTAACCTGCTATGTTAATTATCCTAACCTGCTATGTTAATTATCCTAACCTGCCATGTTAATTATCCTAACCTGCCATGTTAATTATCTTAACCTGCTATGTTAATTATCCTAACCTGCCATGTTAATTATCCTAACCTGCTATGTTAATTATCCTAACCTGCCGTGTTAATTATCCTAACCTGCTACGTTAATTATTCTAACCTGCCATGTTAATTATCCTAACCTGCTATGTTAATTATCCTAACCTGCCATGTTAATTATCCTAACCTTAACCTCATCCTCCTAACCTGCTATGTTAATTATCCTAACCTGCTATGTTAATTATCCTAACCTGCTATGTTAATTATCCTAACCTGCCATGTTAATTATCTTAACCTGCTATGTTAATTATCCTAACCTGCCATGTTAATTATCCTAACCTGCCATGTTAATTATCCTAACCTGCCATGTTAATTATCCTAACCTGCCATGTTAATTATCCTAACCTGCCATGTTAATTATCCTAACCTTAACCTCATCCTCCTAACCTGCTATGTTAATTATCCTAACCTGCTATGTTAATTATCCTAACCTGCCATGTTAGTTATCCTAACCTTAACCTCATCCTCCTAACCTGCTATGTTAATTATCCTAACCTGCTATGTTAATTATCCTGACCTGCCATGTTAATTATCCTAACCTTAACCTCATCCTCCTAACCTTAACCTCATCCTCCTAACCTGCCATGTTAATTATCCTAACCTTAACCTCATCCTCCTAACCTTAACCTCATCCTCCTAACCTTAACCTCATCCTCCTAACCTGCCATGTTAATTATCCTAACCTGCTATGTTAATTATCCTAACCTGCTATGTTAATTATCCTAACCTGCTATGTTAATTATCCTAACCTTAACCTCATCCTCCTAACCTGCCATGTTAATTATCCTAACCTTAACCTCATCCTCCTAACCTGCCATGTTAATTATCCTAACCTGCCATGTTAATTATCCTAACCTGCCATGTTAATTATCCTAACCTGCTATGTTAATTATCCTAACCTTAACCTCATCCTCCTAACCTGCCATGTTAATTATCCTAACCTTAACCTCATCCTCCTAACCTGCCATGTTAATTATCCTAACCTGCTATGTTAATTATCCTAACCTGCCATGTTAATTATCCTAACCTGGTATGTTAATTATCCTAACCTGCCATGTTAATTATCCTAACCTGCCGTGTTAATTATCCTAACCTGCCATGTTAATTATCCTAACCTTAACCTCATCCTCCTAACCTGCCATGTTAATTATCCTAACCTGCTATGTTAATTATCCTAACCTGCTATATTAATTATCCTAACCTGCCATGTTAATTATCCTAACCTGCTATATTAATTATCCTAACCTGCCATGTTAATTATCCTAACCTGCCATGTTAATTATCCTAACCTGCCATGTTAATTATCCTAACCTTAACCTCATCCTCCTAACCTGCTATGTTAATTATCCTAACCTGCTATATTAATTATCCTAACCTGCCATGTTAATTATCCTAACCTGCTATATTAATTATCCTAACCTGCTATATTAATTATCCTAACCTGCCATGGTAATTATCCTAACCTGCTATATTAATTATCCTAACCTGCTATATTAATTATCCTAACCTGCCATGTTAATTATCCTAACCTGCCATGTTAATTATCCTAACCTGCCATGTTAATTATCCTAACCTGCCATGTTAATTATCCTAACCTGCCATGTTAATTATCCTAACCTGCCATGTTAATTATCCTAACCTGCTATGTTAATTATCCTAACCTGCCATGTTAATTATCCTAACCTGCCATGTTAATTATCCTAACCTGCTATGTTAATTATCCTAACCTGCTATCTTAATTATCCTAACCTTAACCTCATCCTCCTAACCTGCTATGTTAATTATCCTAACCTGGTATGTTAATTATCCTAACCTGCCATGTAAACAAACCATCTGTGGCAACAAAGTATCACCAGTATCACCACACCTGCACCTATCAGACTGAGAACCAATGAACACAAAGCTTCAGTAGGAAGTCAAATTTAATTGGCCCTTGACCTTAGAAGACTGTTAGAAAAAGGCATTTTAATTGGCTGTTGGCTGTGGCGGCCCACTGTGATGATGTAATATGATTCTCTCCCCCTGGTTGGCTGTGGCGGCCCACTGTGATGATGTAATATGATTCTCTCCCCCTGGTTGGCTGTTGACGAGGCGGCCCACTGTGATGATGTAATATGATTCTCTCCCCCTGGTTGGCTGTGGCGGCCCACTGTGATGATGTAATATGATTCTCTCCCCCTGGTTGGCTCTGGCGGCCCACTGTGATGATGTAATATGATTCTCTCCCCCTGGTTGGCTGTGGCGGCCCACTGTGATGATGTAATATGATTCTCTCCCCCTGGTTGGCTGTGGCGGCCCACTGTGATGATGTAATATGATTCTCTCCCCCTGGTTGGCTGTGGCGGCCCACTGTGATGATGTAATATGATTCTCTCCCCCTGGTTGGCTGTGGCGGCCCACTGTGATGATGTAATATGATTCTCTCCCCCTGGTTGGTTGTGGCGGCCCACTGTGATGATGTAATATGATTCTCTCCCCCTGGTTGGCTGTGGCGGCCCACTGTGATGATGTAATATGATTCTCTCCCCCTGGTTGGCTGTAGCGGCCCACTGTGACGATGTAATATGATTCTCTCCCCCTGGTTGGCTGTGGCGGCCCACTGTGATGATGTAATATGATTCTCTCCCCCTGGTTGGCTGTGGCGGCCCACTGTGATGATGTAATATGATTCTCTCCCCCTGGTTGGCTGTGGCGGCCCACTGTGATGATGTAATATGATTCTCTCCCCCTGGTTGGCTGTGGCGGCCCACTGTGATGATGTAATATGATTCTCTCCCCCTGGTTGGCTGTGGCGGCCCACTGTGATGATGTAATATGATTCTCTCCCCCTGGTTGGCTGTGAAGCTGGAAGGACGGCCTCGCGTTGTGTGCCCTGATACACAGACACCGTCCTGACCTCATCGACTATGCCAAGCTCAACAAGGTCTCTGTCTGGTGTGGCCTGATGCATGCTGGTCTAGGACTGGCTGAGTACCAGTCTGTTTGTGCCATCAGGCCAACTCCTTGTCACTCATTGTCATGGTATGATGACACAAACAGACTGGCACTCAGGCTAGTCTGGGCCAAGACCTGGGCTGAAGTGCATGATGGGAGATGCAGCCGCCAACCACCACACTAACCCAACTGCCCTGTTTACTACATAGGAATTCACTCAGGGTTAGCCCACGGTTAGCCCATACCAGAGCAGGGTTAGCCTTGACACTGCTGAGCAGAACAGGGTTAGCCCATACCAGAACAGGGTTAGCCCATACCAGAGCAGGGTTAGCCTTGACACTGCTGAGCAGATCAGGGTTAGCCCATACCAGAGCAGGGTTAGCCTTGACACTGCTGAGCAGATCAGGGTTAGCCCATACCAGAGCAGGGTTAGCCTTGACACTGCTGAGCAGATCAGGGTTAGCCCATACCAGAGCAGGGTTAGCCTTGACATTGCTGAGCAGAACAGGGTTAGCCCATACCAGAGCAGGGTTAGCCTTGACACTGCTGAGCAGATCACGGTTAGCCCATACCAGAGCAGGGTTAGCCTTGACACTGCTGAGCAGAACAGGGTTAGCCCATACCAGAGCAGGGTTAGCCCATACCAGAGCAGGGTTAGCCTTGACACTGCTGAGCAGATCAGGGTTAGCCCATACCAGAGCAGGGTTAGCCTTGACACTGCTGAGCAGATCAGGGTTAGCCCATACCAGAGCAGGGTTAGCCCATACCAGAGCAGGGTTAGCCTTGACATTGCTGAGCAGAACAGGGTTAGCCCATACCAGAGCAGGGTTAGCCTTGACACTGCTGAGCAGATCAGGGTTAGCCCATACCACAGCAGGGTTAGCCTTGACACTGCTGAGCAGATCAGGGTTAGCCCATACCAGAGCAGGGTTAGCCTTGACACTGCTGAGCAGATCAGGGTTAGCCCATACCAGAGCAGGGTTAGCCTTGACACTGCTGAGCAGAACAGGGTTAGCCCATACCAGAGCAGGGTTAGCCTTGACACTGCTGAGCAGATCAGGGTTAGCCCATACCAGAGCAGGGTTAGCCTTGACACTGCTGAGCAGAACAGGGTTAGCCCATACCAGAGCAGGGTTAGCCTTGACACTGCTGAGCAGAACAGGGTTAGCCCATACCAGAGCAGGGTTAGCCCATACCAGAGCAGGGTTGGCTCATACCAAAACATACCAAAGAGATAATGACTATATAAACCGAGCTATAATGACTATATTAACCGAACTATAACGACTGTATAAACCCGAGCCAGGAGAAAAATCCTGCAGCAATATGAAATAGGAATTATTATGTGGTTAATAATTAATGGATATTTTTGTAGGGGTTGATACATTTTTCAAGTCTTACAGTTTAAAGTGGAAATTACAAACTTTAGAAGCTTTGTTAAATCTTTAATACACTACAAGTTTGCATTTTCTGCCGCGCAGGAAAATTCTCTGCGACAATAGAATGATCAAATTAAGACAGTACATCTGTAGCTGTTGGTAATCCACAAGGAACACCTGGTTGGTACCACCTGGGGACATAAAGAACACCTGGTTGGTACCACCTGGGGACATAAAGAACACCTGGTTGGTACCACCTGGGATATTTATACCACCTGGTTGGTACCACCTGGGGACATTAATAACACCTGGTTGATACCACCTGGGGACATAAAGAACACCTGGTTGGTACCACCTGGGGACATAAAGAACACCTGGTTGGTACCACCTGGGATATTTATACCACCTGGTTGGTACCACCTGGGATATTAAGAACACCTGGTTGGTACCACCTGGGGACATTAATAACACCTGGTTGGTACCACCTGGGATATTAATAACACCTGGTTGGTACCACCTGGGGATATTAATAACACCTGGTTGGTACCACCTGGGGATATTTATACCACCTGGTTGGTACCACCTGGGGATATTAATAACACCTGGTTGGTACCACCTGGGATATTAATAACACCTGGTTGGTACCACCTGGGGACATAAAGAACACCTGGTTGGTACCACCTGGGATATTAATAACACCTGGTTGGTACCACCTGGGATATTAATAACACCTGGTTGGTACCACCTGGGGATATTAAGAACACCTGGTTGGTACCACCTGGGGACATAAAGAACACCTGGTTGGTACCACCTGGGGATATTAATACCACCTGGTTGGTACCACCTGGGGACATAAAGAACACCTG
>NW_026600237.1:301629-319129 GCF_029448725.1 Salvelinus fontinalis
AACGATATCTATACATGAACCATCCAAATCTTTGAATATTGACTACCCGACTGTCACCCTCCATACCGTTACCCTCCGTACTGTTACCCTCCACACTGTTACCCTCCACACTGTTACCCTCCACACTGTTATCCTCCATGCTGTTACCTTCCATACTGTTACCATCCATACTGTTACCCTCCATACTGTTAACCTTCATACTGTTACCCTCCATGCTGTTACCCTCCACACTGATACCCTCCATGCTGTTACCCTCCACACTGTTACCCTCCACACTGTTACCCTCCACACTGTTACCCTCCATAATGTTACCCTCCGTACTGTCACCATCCACACTGTTACCCTCCATAGTGTTACCCTCCCTACTGTTACCCTCCCTACTGTTATAATCTATACTGTTACCCTCCATGCTTTTACCCTCCATACTGTTACCCTCCATACTGTTAACCTCCATACTGTTACCCTCCACACTGTTACCCTCCATAATATTACCCTCCATACTGTTACCCTCCCTACTGTTATCATCTATACTGTTACCCTCCATACTGTTACCCTCCATACTGATACCCTCCATGCTGTTACCCTCCATACTGTTACCCTCCGCACTGTTACCCTCCGTATTGTTACCCTCCGTACTGTTACCCTCCACACTCTTACCCTCCATACTGTTACCCTCCATACTGTTACCCTCCGCACTGTTACCCTCCGTACTGTTACCCTCCGTACTGTTACCCTCCACACTGTTACCCTCCATACTGTTACCCTCCATACTGTGTACCCCCCCGACTGTTACCCTCCCTACTGTTACCCTCCCTACTGTTACCCTCTATGCTGTTAACCTCCATATTGTTACCCTCCATACTGTTACCCTCCATACTGTTACCCTCCATGCTGTTACCCTCCATACTGTTACCCTCCATACTGTTACCCTCCATACTGTTACCATCTATACTGTTACCCTCCATACTGTTACCCTCCATACTGTTACCCTCCATACTGTTACCCTCCATGCTGTTACCCTCCACACTGTTACCCTCCATGCTGTTACCCTCCATATTGTTACCCTCCATACTGTTACCCTCCCTACTGTTACCCTCCATGCTGTTACCCTCCACACTGTCACCCTCCATAATGTTACCCTCCGTACTGTCACCATCCACACTGTCACCCTCCATGCTGTTACCCTCCGTACTGTTACCCTCCGCACTGTTACCCTCCGTACTGTTACCCTCCATACTGTTCCCCTCCATACTGTTACCCTCCTTACTGTTACCCTCCATACTGTTACCCTCCATACTGTTACCCTCCATACTGTTACCCTCCATAATGTTACCCTCCATACTGTTACCCTCCATGCTGTTACCCTCCGCACTGTTACCCTCCATGCTGTTACCCTCCATACTGTTACCCTCCACACTGTTACCCTCCATACTGTTACCCTCCATACTGTTACCCTCCGTACTGTTACCCTCCGTGCTGTTACCCTCCGCACTGCTACCCTCCCTACTGTTATCATCTATACTGTTACCCTCCATACTGTTACCCCCTCGACTGTTACCCTCCATACTGTTACCCTCCATACTGTTACCCTCCATGCTGTTACCCTCCCTACTGTTACCCTCCCTACTGTTACCCTCCCTACTGTTACCCTCCATGCTGTTACCCTCCATACTGTTACCCTCCGTACTGTTACCCCCCATACTGTTACCCTCCATACTGTTACCCTCCATACTGTTACCCCCCATAAAGTTACCATCCATACTGTTACCCTCCATACTGTTACCCTCCATACTGTTACCCTCCATGCTGTTACCCTCCATACTGTTACCCTCCATGCTGTTACCCTCCATGCTGTTACCCTCCATATTGTTACCCTCCATACTGTTACCTTCCATACTTTTACCCTCCATACTGTTACCATCCACACTGTTACCCTCCATACTGTTACCCTCCATACTGTTACCCTCCCTACTGTACCCTCCATGCTGTTACCCTCCATATTGTTACCCTCCATACTGTTACCCTCCATACTGTTACCCCCCCGACTGTTACCCTCCCTACTGTTACCCTCCCTACTGTACCCTCCAAACTGTTACTCTCCGTACTGTTACCCTCCGTACTGTTACCCTCCCTACTGTTACCCTCCATACTGTTACCCTCCATACTGTTACCCTCCATGCTGTTACCCTCCAAACTGTTACCCTCCATACTGTTACCCTCCATACTGTTACCCTCCATACTGTTACCCTCCATAATGTTACCCTCCATACTGTTACCCTCCATACTGTTACCCTCCATGCTGTTACCCTCCATACTGTTACCCTCCATGCTGTTACCCTCCATGCTGTTACCCTCCACACTGTTACCCCCCATGCTGTTACCCTCCATACTGTTACCCTCCATACTGTTACCCTCCATACTGTTACCCTCCATGCTGTTACCCTCCGTACTGTTACCCTCCATACTGTTACCCTCCATGCTGTTACCCTTCATACTGTTACCCTCCACAATGTTACCCTCCATACTGTTACCCTCCATACTGTTACCCTCCGTACTGTTACCCTCCGTACTGTTACCCTCCGTACTGTTACCCTCCATACTGTTACCCTCCATGCTGTTACCCTCCATACTGTTACCCTCCATGCTGTTACCCTCCATACTGTTACCCTCCATGCTGTTACCCTCCATACTGTTACCCTCCATGCTGTTACCCTCCATGCTGTTACCCTCCATGCTGTTACCCTCCATACTGTTACCCTCCATGCTGTTACCCTCCATACTGTTACCCTCCATGCTGTTACCCTCCACACTGTTACCCTCCATACTGCTACCCTCCATACTGTTACCCTCCATACTGTTACCCTCCATACTGTTACCCTCCATGCTGTTACCCTCCATGCTGTTACCCTCTGTACTGTTACCCTCCATACTGTTACCCTCCATGCTGTTACCCTCCATACTGTTACCCTCCATACTGTTACCCTCCATGCTGTTACCCTCCATACTGTTACCCTCCATGCTGTTACCCTCCATACTGTTACCCTCCATGCTGTTACCTCCATGCTGTTACCCTCCATACTGTTACCCTCCACACTGTTACCCTCCATGCTGTTACCCTCCATACTGTTACCCTCCATACTGTTACCCTCCATACTGTTACCCTCCATGCTGTTACCCTCCGTACTGTTACCCTCCATACTGTTACCCTCCATGCTGTTACCCTCCATACTGTTACCCTCCATACTGTTACCCTCCATGCTGTTACCCTCCATACTGTTACCCTCCATGCTGTTACCCTCCATACTGTTACCCTCCATACTGTTACCCTCCATACTGTTACCCTCCATACTGTTACCCTCCCTACTGTTACCCTCCCTACTGTTACCCTCCATAATGTTACCCTCCGTACTGTTACCCTCCATTTAACCCCTGTGTCCCCACAGCTGTTGGAGTGGATCCGTCGTATGACCCCGTGGCTAGAGAACAAGTCCCCGGAGACGACCATGGCGGCCATGCGTGGTAAACTGGAGGACTTCCGAGACTACCGTAGACAACACAAACCCCCCAAGGTGCAGGAGAAGTGTCAGCTGGAGATCAACTTTAACACCCTGCAGACCAGGCTGAGGATCTCTAACCGGCCCGCCTTCATGCCCTCTGAGGGACGCATGGTGTCAGTGAGTCAGACACACACATACACACACACACACACACACACACACACACACACACACACACACACACACACACACACACACACACACACACACACACACACACACACACACACACACACACACACACACACACACACACACACACACACACACACACAGAGACCTTCATGCCCTCTGAGGGACTAATTTTACCCTACAGTTTTCACAATGTCTGTAATCTTCACCCAAAAAGAGAGTTCCCTGGTGAGGTAAAGCCACGTACGGTATCTTCCAACCTCTGTGTTTCCCAGGACATCACCATGAACAGACCTGGAGCAGGCAGAGAAGGGCTAGGAGGGACTTACTGTATTGTTAAACTGTATCCTGTCTGTCTGTCTGTCTGTGTGTGTGTGTCTCCGTAGGACATCACCAGCGCGTGGACGGGCCTGGAGCAGGCAGAGAAGGGCTATGAGGAGTGGCTGCTGAGTGAGATCAGGAGGCTGGAGCGTCTCAACCACCTGGCTGAGAAGTTCCAGATGAAGGCTACTACCCACCAGGACTGGTCTGTAGGTGAGTCCAGGTGAATGTTACTGGTCTGTAGGTGAGTCCAGGTGAAGGTTACTACCCACCAGGACTGGTCTGTAGGTGAGTCCAGGTGAAGGTTACTACCCACCAGGACTGGTCTGTAGGTGAGTCCAGGTGAAGGTTACTGGTCTGTAGGTGAGTCCAGGTGAAGGTTACTACCCACCAGGACTGGTCTGTAGGTGAGTCCAGGTGGAGGCTACTACCCACCAGGACTGGTCTGTAGGTGAGTCCAGGTGAAGGTTACTACCCACCAGGACTGGTCTGTAGGTGAGTCCAGGTGAAGGTTACTGGTCTGTAGGTGAGTCCAGGTGAAGGTTACTACCCACCAGGACTGGTCTGTAGGTGAGTCCAGGTGAAGGTTACTACCCACCAGGACTGGTCTGTAGGTGAGTCCAGGTGAAGGTTACTGGTCTGTAGGTGAGTCCAGGTGAAGGCTACTGGTCTGTAGGTGAGTCCAGGTGAAGGCTACTACCCACCAGGACTGGTCTGTAGGTGAGTCCAGGTGAAGGTTACTGGTCTGTAGGTGAGTCCAGGTGAAGGCTACTGGTCTGTAGATGAGTCCAGGTGAAGGTTACTACCCACCAGGACTGGTCTGTAGGTGAGTCCAGGTGAAGGTTACTACCCACCAGGACTGGTCTGTAGGTGAGTCCAGGTGAAGGCTACTACCCACCAGGACTGGTCTGTAGGTGAGTCCAGGTGAAGGTTACTGGTCTGTAGGTGAGTCCAGGTGAAGGTTACTACCCACCAGGACTGGTCTGTAGGTGAGTCCAGGTGAAGGTTACTACCCACCAGGACTGGTCTGTTGGTGAGTCCAGGTGAAGTTTACTACCCACCAGGACTGGTCTGTAGGTGAGTCCAGGTGAAGGTTACTGGTCTGTAGGTGAGTCCAGGTGAAGGCTACTGGTCTGTAGGTGAGTCCAGGTGAAGGTTACTACCCACCAGGACTGGTCTGTAGGTGAGTCCAGGTGAAGGCTACTGGTCTGTAGGTGAGTCCAGGTGAAGGTTACTACCCACCAGGACTGGTCTGTAGGTGAGTCCAGGTGAAGGTTACTACCCACCAGGACTGGTCTGTAGGTGAGTCCAGGTGAAGGTTACTACCCACCAGGACTGGTCTGTAGGTGAGTCCAGGTGGAGGTTACTACCCACCAGGACTGGTCTGTAGGTGAGTCCAGGTGAAGGTTACTACCCACCAGGACTGGTCTGTAGGTGAGTCCAGGTGAAGGTTACTGGTCTGTAGGTGAGTCCAGGTGAAGGTTACTACCCACCAGGTCTGGTCTGTAGGTGAGTCCAGGTGAAGGTTACTACCCACCAGGTCTGGTCTGTAGGTGAGTCAAGGTGAAGGTTACTGGTCTGTAGGTGAGTCCAGGTGAAGGTTACTGGTCTGTAGGTGAGTCCAGGTGAAGGTTACTGGTCTGTAGGTGAGTCCAGGTGAAGGCTACTACCCACCAGGTCTGGTCTGTAGGTGAGTCCAGGTGAAGGTTACTACCCACCAGGACTGGTCTGTAGGTGAGTCCAGGTGAAGGTTACTGGTCTGTAGGTGAGTCCAGGTGAAGGTTACTGGTCTGTAGGTGAGTCCAGGTGAAGGTTACTGGTCTGTAGGTGAGTCCAGGTGAAGGCTACTACCCACCAGGTCTGGTCTGTAGGTGAGTCCAGGTGAAGGTTACTACCCACCAGGACTGGTCTGTAGGTGAGTCCAGGTGAAGGTTACTGGTCTGTAGGTGAGTCCAGGTGAAGGCTACTACCCACCAGGACTGGTCTGTAGGTGAGTCCAGGTGAAGGTTACTACCCACCAGGACTGGTCTGTAGGTGAGTCCAGGTGAAGGTTACTACCCACCAGGACTGGTCTGTAGGTGAGTCCAGGTGAAGGCTACTACCCACCAGGACTGGTCTGTAGGTGAGTCCAGGTGAAGGTTACTACCCACCAGGACTGGTCTGTAGGTGAGTCCAGGTGAAGGTTACTACCCACCAGGACTGGTCTGTAGGTGAGTCCAGGTGAAGGCTACTGGTCTGTAGGTGAGTCCAGGTGAAGGCTACTACCCACCAGGACTGGTCTGTAGGTGAGTCCAGGTGGAGGCTACTACCCACCAGGACTGGTCTGTAGGTGAGTCCAGGTGAAGGTTACTACCCACCAGGACTGGTCTGTAGGTGAGTCCAGGTGAAGGTTACTGGTCTGTAGGTGAGTCCAGGTGAAGGTTACTGGTCTGTAGGTGAGTCCAGGTGAAGGCTACTACCCACCAGGACTGGTCTGTAGGTGAGTCCAGGTGAAGGTTACTGGTCTGTAGGTGAGTCCAGGTGAATGTTACTGGTCTGTAGGTGAGTCCAGGTGAATGTTACTGGTCTGTAGGTGAGTCCAGGTGAAGGTTACTGGTCTGTAGGCGAGTCCAGGTGAAGGTTACTGGTCTGTAGGTGAGTCCAGGTGAATGTTACTACCCACCAGGACTGGTCTGTAGGTGAGTCCAGGTGAAGGCTACTACCCACCAGGACTGGTCTGTAGGTGAGTTCAGGTGGAGGCTACTACCCACCAGGACTGGTCTGTAGGTGAGTCCAGGTGAAGGTTACTACCCACCAGGACTGGTCTGTAGGTGAGTCCAGGTGAAGGTTACTACCCACCAGGACTGGTCTGTAGGTGAGTCCAGGTGAAGGCTACTACCCACCAGGACTGGTCTGTAGGTGAGTCCAGGTGAAGGTTACTACCCACCAGGACTGGTCTGTAGGTGAGTCCAGGTGAAGGTTACTACCCACCAGGACTGGTCTGTAGGTGAGTCCAGGTGAAGGTTACTACCCACCAGGACTGGTCTGTAGGTGAGTCCAGGTGAAGGTTACTACCCACCAGGACTGGTCTGTAGGTGAGTCCAGGTGAAGGTTACTACCCACCAGGACTGGTCTGTAGGTGAGTCCAGGTGAAGGTTACTACCCACCAGGACTGGTCTGTAGGTGAGTCCAGGTGAAGGCTACTACCCACCAGGACTGGTCTGTAGGTGAGTCCAGGTGAAGGTTACTGGTCTGTAGGTGAGTCCAGGTGAATGTTACTGGTCTGTAGGTGAGTCCAGGTGAATGTTACTGGTCTGTAGGTGAGTCCAGGTGAAGGTTACTGGTCTGTAGGTGAGTCCAGGTGAAGGCTACTACCCACCAGGGCTGGTCTGTAGGTGCGGCTGTTCTCTCTCTGTTCCAGGGATTCTCTAACCTCTCCTCGGGGAACCCCCCCTCAGACCTTTCACTATTTAGTTGTAGCCCTGAACTATCTCAGATGATTGACCTATTGAAAGGGCTTGATGATGAGTTGACAAGTTGAATCAGGTGAGCTAGCTGTGGAATAGTTAAAATACATGGAACGGCTGTGGGTCGGCTGTGGGTCGGCTGTGGGTCGGCTGTGGGTCGGCTGTGGGTCGGCTGTGGGTCGGCTGGGGGTCGGCTGGGGTTTGGTTGGGGGTCGGTTGGGGGTCGGCTGGGGGTCGGTTGGGGGTCGGCTGGGGGTCGGCTGCGGGTCGGCTGGGGGTCGGCTGGGGTTTGGCTGGGGGTCGGTTGGGGGTTGGTTGGGGGTCGGCTGGGGGTTGGCTGGGGGTCGGTTGGGGGTCGGCTGCGGGTCGGCTGGGGGTCGGCTGGGGTTTGGCTGGGGGTCGGTTGGGGGTTGGTTGGGGGTCGGCTGGGGGTTGGTTGGGGGTCTGCTGGAGGTCGGCTGGGGGAACCACTTCTCTATTCAATTAGTCCAATATATTTCCTGAATAAGCACAATAAAATAATCTGAACTGAACTGATCTGAACTGATCTGATCTGAACTGATCTGAACTGAACTGATCTGAACTGATCTGATCTGAACTTAACTGATCTGAACTGATCTGAACTGAACTGATCTGAACTGATCTGAACTGATCTGATCTGATCTGAACTGATCTGAACTGATCTGAACTGAACTGATCTGAACTGATCTGATCTGAACTGAACTGATCTGATCTGAACTTAACTGATCTGATCTGATCTGAACTGATCTGATCTGAACTGATCTGATCTGAACTTAACTGATCTGAACTGAACTGATCTGAACTGATCTGAACTGAACTGATCTGAAATGATCTGATCTGAACTGATCTGATCTGAACTTAACTGATCTGAACTGAACTGATCTGAACTGATCTGAACTGAACTGATCTGAAATGATCTGATCTGTCTATAGAAACGAACATTGATAATCTATCAAAATAGAATGGATCAATTCCTAATAGTGATCATTGATTTTGATGATGGTGTGTATGTGTGTGTGTGTGTGTTTGTGTGTGTGTGTGTGTGTGTGTGTGTGTGTGTCTAGGTAAGGACAGTGTGCTGTCTCAGAAGGACTACGAGTCCTGCTCTCTGACGGAGGTGAGAGCTCTGCTCAGGAAACACGAGGCCTTTGAGAGCGACCTGGCCGCTCACCAGGACAGAGTGGAACAGATCGCTGCCATCGCACAGGAACTAAAGTAAGGAGGGAGGGAGGGAGGGAGGGAGGGAGGGAGGGAGGGAGGGGGTTGAGAGCGACCTGGCCTCTCACCAAACAGAGTGGAACAGATCGCTGCCATTGCACAGGAACTCAACTAGACCCTGGCCCACAGTTTGCCCAGTAAAACCACAATCAGTCCACAGTCACCCCACTGTCAGCCCACACCTAGCACACAATCGGTCCACAGTCACCCCACAGTCAGCCCACACCTAGCACACAATCGGTCCACAGTCACCCCACAGTCAGCCCACACCTAGCACACAATTGGTCCACAGTCACCCCACAATCAGCCCACACCTAGCCAGCCCACAATCAAAAAGAGAAAGAGGCTGATTCTCTGGTTACCTTGTCTGGACTTCTGTTGTGTTGTATGGTCTCCATCCAGTGGGTAAAGACAGTCTGGACAAGCCCCTGACAGACTATCATACTGGTAGATGTTGTATGGTCTCCATCTAGTGGGTAAAGACAGTCTGGACAAGCCCTTGACAGACTATCATACTGGTAGATGTTGTATGGACTCTAGTGGGTAAAGACAGTCTGGACAAGCCCTTGACAGACTATCATACTGGTAGATGTTGTATGGTCTCCATCTAGTGGGTAAAGACAGTCTGGACAAGCCCTTGACAGACTATCATACTGGTAGATGTTGTATGGTCTCCATCTAGTGGGTAAAGACAGTCTGGACAAGCCCCTGACAGACTATCATACTGGTAGATGTTGTATGGTCTCTAGTGGGTAAAGACAGTCTGGACAAGCCCCTGACAGACTATCATACTGGTAGATGTTGTATGGTCTCTAGTGGGTAAAGACAGTCTGGACAAGCCCTTGACAGACTATCATACTGGTAGATGTTGTATGGTCTCCATCTAGTGGGTAAAGACAGTCTGGACAAGCCCCTGACAGACTATCCTACTGGTAGATGTTGTATGGACTCTAGTGGGTAAAGACAGTCTGGACAAGCCCTTGACAGACTATCATACTGGTAGATGTTGTATGGACTCCATCTAGTGGGTAAAGACAGTCTGGACAAGCCCTTGACAGACTATCATACTGGTAGATGTTGTATGGACTCTAGTGGGTAAAGACAGTCTGGACAAGCCCTTGACAGACTATCATACTGGTAGATGTTGTATGGACTCTAGTGGGTAAAGACAGTCTGGACAAGGCCCTGACAGACTATCATACTGGTAGATGTTGTATGGACTCCATCTAGTGGGTAAAGACAGTCTGGACAAGGCCACTGACAGACTATCATACTGGTAGATGTTGTATGGTCTCCATCTAGTGGGTAAAGACAGTCTGGACAAGGCCACTGACAGACTATCATACTGGTAGATGTTGTATGGACTCCATCTAGTGGGTAAAGACAGTCTGGACAAGCCCTTGACAGACTATCATACTGGTAGATGTTGTATGGTCTCCATCTAGTGGGTAAAGACAGTCTGGACAAGCCCTTGACAGACTATCATACTGGTAGATGTTGTATGGTCTCCATCTAGTGGGTAAAGACAGTCTGGACAAGGCCCTTGACAGACTATCATACTGGTAGATGTTGTATGGTCTCCATCTAGTGGGTAAAGACAGTCTGGACAAGGCCACTGACAGACTATCATACTGGTAGATGTTGTATGGTCTCCATCTAGTGGGTAAAGACAGTCTGGACAAGGCCACTGACAGACTATCATACTGGTAGATGTTGTATGGTCTCCATCTAGTGGGTAAAGACAGTCTGGACAAGCCCCTGACAGACTATCATACTGGTAGATGTTGTATGGACTCTAGTGGGTAAAGACAGTCTGGACAAGCCCTTGACAGACTATCATACTGGTAGATGTTGTATGGACTCTAGTGGGTAAAGACAGTCTGGACAAGCCCTTGACAGACTATCATACTGGTAGATGTTGTATGGACTCCATCTAGTGGGTAAAGACAGTCTGGACAAGCCCCTGACAGACTATCATACTGGTAGATGTTGTATGGTCTCCATCTAGTGGGTAAAGACAGTCTGGACAAGCCCCTGACAGACTATCATACTGGTAGATGTTGTATGGTCTCCATCTAGTGGGTAAAGACAGTCTGGACAAGGCCCTGACAGACTATCATACTGGTAGATGTTGTATGGACTCCATCTAGTGGGTAAAGACAGTCTGGACAAGCCCTTGACAGACTATCATACTGGTAGATGTTGTATGGTCTCCATCTAGTGGGTAAAGACAGTCTGGACAAGCCCCTGACAGACTATCATACTGGTAGATGTTGTATGGTCTCCATCTAGTGGGTAAAGACAGTCTGGACAAGCCCTTGACAGACTATCATACTGGTAGATGTTGTATGGACTCTAGTGGGTAAAGACAGTCTGGACAAGCCCCTGACAGACTATCATACTGGTAGATGTTGTATGGACTCTAGTGGGTAAAGACAGTCTGGACAAGGCCACTGACAGACTATCATACTGGTAGATGTTGTATGGACTCCATCTAGTGGGTAAAGACAGTCTGGACAAGCCCCTGACAGACTATCATACTGGTAGATGTTGTATGGACTCTAGTGGGTAAAGACAGTCTGGACAAGCCCCTGACAGACTATCATACTGGTAGATGTTGTATGGACTCCATCTAGTGGGTAAAGACAGTCTGGACAAGCCCTTGACAGACTATCATACTGGTAGATGTTGTATGGACTCCATCTAGTGGGTAAAGACAGTCTGGACAAGCCCCTGACAGACTATCATACTGGTAGATGTTGTATGGACTCCATCTAGTGGGTAAAGACAGTCTGGACAAGCCCTTGACAGACTATCATACTGGTAGATGTTGTATGGTCTCTAGTGGGTAAAGACAGTCTGGACAAGCCCCTGACAGACTATCATACTGGTAGATGTTGTATGGACTCTAGTGGGTAAAGACAGTCTGGACAAGCCCTTGACAGACTATCATACTGGTAGATGTTGTATGGACTCCATCTAGTGGGTAAAGACAGTCTGGACAAGCCCTTGACAGACTATCATACTGGTAGATGTTGTATGGACTCTAGTGGGTAAAGACAGTCTGGACAAGCCCTTGACAGACTATCATACTGGTAGATGTTGTATGGTCTCCATCTAGTGGGTAAAGACAGTCTGGACAAGCCCCTGACAGACTATCATACTGGTAGATGTTGCATGGTCTCCATCTAGTGGGTAAAGACAGTCTGGACAAGGCCCTGACAGACTATCATACTGGTAGATGTTGTATGGTCTCCAGTGGGTAAAGACAGTCTGGACAAGCCCTTGACAGACTATCATACTGGTAGATGTTGTATGGACTCCATCTAGTGGGTAAAGACAGTCTGGACAAGCCCTTGACAGACTATCATACTGGTAGATGTTGTATGGACTCTAGTGGGTAAAGACAGTCTGGACAAGCCCTTGACAGACTATCATACTGGTAGATGTTGTATGGTCTCCATCTAGTGGGTAAAGACAGTCTGGACAAGCCCTTGACAGACTATCATACTGGTAGATGTTGTATGGTCTCCATCTAGTGGGTAAAGACAGTCTGGACAAGCCCTTGACAGACTATCATACTGGTAGATGTTGTATGGACTCCATCTAGTGGGTAAAGACAGTCTGGACAAGCCCCTGACAGACTATCATACTGGTAGATGTTGTATGGTCTCCATCTAGTGGGTAAAGACAGTCTGGACAAGCCCCTGACAGACTATCATACTGGTAGATGTTGTATGGACTCTAGTGGGTAAAGACAGTCTGGACAAGCCCCTGACAGACTATCATACTGGTAGATGTTGTATGGACTCCATCTAGTGGGTAAAGACAGTCTGGACAAGGCCCTGACAGACTATCATACTGGTAGATGATGTATGGACTCCATCTAGTGGGTAAAGACAGTCTGGACAAGGCCACTGACAGACTATCATACTGGTAGATGTTGTATGGACTCCATCTAGTGGGTAAAGACAGTCTGGACAAGCCCCTGACAGACTATCATACTGGTAGATGATGTATGGACTCCATCTAGTGGGTAAAGACAGTCTGGACAAGCCCCTGACAGACTATCATACTGGTAGATGTTGTATGGTCTCCATCTAGTGGGTAAAGACAGTCTGGACAAGCCCTTGACAGACTATCATACTGGTAGATGTTGTATGGACTCCATCTAGTGGGTAAAGACAGTCTGGACAAGCCCCTGACAGACTATCATACTGGTAGATGTTGTATGGACTCTAGTGGGTAAAGACAGTCTGGACAAGCCCTTGACAGACTATCATACTGGTAGATGTTGTATGGTCTCCATCTAGTGGGTAAAGACAGTCTGGACAAGCCCCTGACAGACTATCATACTGGTAGATGTTGTATGGTCTCCATCTAGTGGGTAAAGACAGTCTGGACAAGCCCTTGACAGACTATCATACTGGTAGATGTTGTATGGTCTCCATCTAATGGGTAAAGACAGTCTGGACAAGCCCCTGACAGACTATCATACTGGTAGATGTTGTATGGTCTCCATCTAGTGGGTAAAGACAGTCTGGACAAGCCCTTGACAGACTATCATACTGGTAGATGTTGTATGGTCTCCATCTAGTGGGTAAAGACAGTCTGGACAAGCCCCTGACAGACTATCATACTGGTAGATGTTGTATGGACTCTAGTGGGTAAAGACAGTCTGGACAAGGCCACTGACAGACTATCATACTGGTAGATGTTGTATGGTCTCCATCTAGTGGGTAAAGACAGTCTGGACAAGCCCCTGACAGACTATCATACTGGTAGATGTTGTATGGTCTCCATCTAGTGGGTAAAGACAGTCTGGACAAGCCCCTGACAGACTATCATACTGGTAGATGTTGTATGGACTCTAGTGGGTAAAGACAGTCTGGACAAGCCCTTGACAGACTACCATACTGGTAGATGTTGTATGGTCTCCATCTAGTGGGTAAAGACAGTCTGGACAAGCCCTTGACAGACTATCATACTGGTAGATGTTGTATGGTCTCTAGTGGGTAAAGACAGTCTGGACAAGCCCCTGACAGACTATCATACTGGTAGATGTTGTATGGACTCTAGTGGGTAAAGACAGTCTGGACAAGCCCTTGACAGACTATCATACTGGTAGATGTTGTATGGACTCCATCTAGTGGGTAAAGACAGTCTGGACAAGCCCTTGACAGACTATCATACTGGTAGATGTTGTATGGACTCTAGTGGGTAAAGACAGTCTGGACAAGCCCTTGACAGACTATCATACTGGTAGATGTTGTATGGTCTCCATCTAGTGGGTAAAGACAGTCTGGACAAGCCCCTGACAGACTATCATACTGGTAGATGTTGTATGGTCTCCATCTAGTGGGTAAAGACAGTCTGGACAAGGCCCTGACAGACTATCATACTGGTAGATGTTGTATGGTCTCCAGTGGGTAAAGACAGTCTGGACAAGCCCTTGACAGACTATCATACTGGTAGATGTTGTATGGACTCCATCTAGTGGGTAAAGACAGTCTGGACAAGCCCTTGACAGACTATCATACTGGTAGATGTTGTATGGACTCTAGTGGGTAAAGACAGTCTGGACAAGCCCTTGACAGACTATCATACTGGTAGATGTTGTATGGTCTCCATCTAGTGGGTAAAGACAGTCTGGACAAGCCCTTGACAGACTATCATACTGGTAGATGTTGTATGGTCTCCATCTAGTGGGTAAAGACAGTCTGGACAAGCCCTTGACAGACTATCATACTGGTAGATGTTGTATGGACTCCATCTAGTGGGTAAAGACAGTCTGGACAAGCCCCTGACAGACTATCATACTGGTAGATGTTGTATGGTCTCCATCTAGTGGGTAAAGACAGTCTGGACAAGCCCCTGACAGACTATCATACTGGTAGATGTTGTATGGACTCTAGTGGGTAAAGACAGTCTGGACAAGCCCCTGACAGACTATCATACTGGTAGATGTTGTATGGACTCCATCTAGTGGGTAAAGACAGTCTGGACAAGGCCCTGACAGACTATCATACTGGTAGATGATGTATGGACTCCATCTAGTGGGTAAAGACAGTCTGGACAAGGCCACTGACAGACTATCATACTGGTAGATGTTGTATGGACTCCATCTAGTGGGTAAAGACAGTCTGGACAAGCCCCTGACAGACTATCATACTGGTAGATGATGTATGGACTCCATCTAGTGGGTAAAGACAGTCTGGACAAGCCCCTGACAGACTATCATACTGGTAGATGTTGTATGGTCTCCATCTAGTGGGTAAAGACAGTCTGGACAAGCCCTTGACAGACTATCATACTGGTAGATGTTGTATGGACTCCATCTAGTGGGTAAAGACAGTCTGGACAAGCCCCTGACAGACTATCATACTGGTAGATGTTGTATGGACTCTAGTGGGTAAAGACAGTCTGGACAAGCCCTTGACAGACTATCATACTGGTAGATGTTGTATGGTCTCCATCTAGTGGGTAAAGACAGTCTGGACAAGCCCCTGACAGACTATCATACTGGTAGATGTTGTATGGTCTCCATCTAGTGGGTAAAGACAGTCTGGACAAGCCCCTGACAGATTATCATACTGGTAGATGTTGTATGGACTCTAGTGGGTAAAGACAGTCTGGACAAGGCCACTGACAGACTATCATACTGGTAGATGTTGTATGGTCTCCATCTAGTGGGTAAAGACAGTCTGGACAAGCCCCTGACAGACTATCATACTGGTAGATGTTGTATGGTCTCCATCTAGTGGGTAAAGACAGTCTGGACAAGCCCCTGACAGACTATCATACTGGTAGATGTTGTATGGACTCTAGTGGGTAAAGACAGTCTGGACAAGCCCTTGACAGACTACCATACTGGTAGATGTTGTATGGTCTCCATCTAGTGGGTAAAGACAGTCTGGACAAGCCCCTGACAGACTATCATACTGGTAGATGTTGTATGGACTCTAGTGGGTAAAGACAGTCTGGACAAGCCCCTGACAGACTATCATACTGGTAGATGTTGTATGGTCTCCATCTAGTGGGTAAAGACAGTCTGGACAAGCCCTTGACAGACTATCATACTGGTAGATGTTGTATGGTCTCCATCTAGTGGGTAAAGACAGTCTGGACAAGCCCCTGACAGACTATCATACTGGTAGATGTTGTATGGACTCTAGTGGGTAAAGACAGTCTGGACAAGCCCCTGACAGACTATCATACTGGTAGATGTTGTATGGACTCTAGTGGGTAAAGACAGTCTGGACAAGGCCCTGACAGACTATCATACTGGTAGATGTTGTATGGTCTCCATCTAGTGGGTAAAGACAGTCTGGACAAGCCCTTGACAGACTATCATACTGGTAGATGTTGTATGGACTCCATCTAGTGGGTAAAGACAGTCTGGACAAGCCCCTGACAGACTATCATACTGGTAGATGTTGTATGGACTCCATCTAGTGGGTAAAGACAGTCTGGACAAGCCCTTGACAGACTATCATACTGGTAGATGTTGTATGGACTCTAGTGGGTAAAGACAGTCTGGACAAGCCCCTGACAGACTATCATACTGGTAGATGCTGTATGGACTCCATCTAGTGGGTAAAGACAGTCTGGACAAGCCCTTGACAGACTATCATACTGGTAGATGTTGTATGGACTCCATCTAGTGGGTAAAGACAGTCTGGACAAGCCCTTGACAGACTATCATACTGGTAGATGTTGTATGGTCTCCATCTAGTGGGTAAAGACAGTCTGGACAAGCCCTGACAGACTATCATACTGGTAGATGTTGTATGGACTCCATCTAGTGGGTAAAGACAGTCTGGACAAGCCCTTGACAGACTATCATACTGGTAGATGTTGTATGGACTCTAGTGGGTAAAGACAGTCTGGACAAGCCCTTGACAGACTATCATACTGGTAGATGTTGTATGGACTCCATCTAGTGGGTAAAGACAGTCTGGACAAGCCCCTGACAGACTATCATACTGGTAGATGTTGTATGGACTCTAGTGGGTAAAGACAGTCTGGACAAGCCCTTGACAGACTATCATACTGGTAGATGTTGTATGGACTCCATCTAGTGGGTAAAGACAGTCTGGACAAGCCCCTGACAGACTATCATACTGGTAGATGTTGTATGGACTCCATCTAGTGGGTAAAGACAGTCTGGACAAGCCCTTGACAGACTATCATACTGGTAGATGTTGTATGGACTCCATCTAGTGGGTAAAGACAGTCTGGACAAGCCCTTGACAGACTATCATACTGGTAGATGTTGTATGGACTCTAGTGGGTAAAGACAGTCTGGACAAGCCCTTGACAGACTATCATACTGGTAGATGTTGTATGGTCTCCATCTAGTGGGTAAACACAGTCTGGACAAGCCCTTGACAGACTATCATACTGGTAGATGTTGTATGGACTCCATCTAGTGGGTAAAGACAGTCTGGACAAGCCCTTGACAGACTATCATACTGGTAGATGTTGTATGGTCTCCATCTAGTGGGTAAAGACAGTCTGGACAAGCCCTTGACAGACTATCATACTGGTAGATGTTGTATGGACTCTAGTGGGTAAAGACAGTCTGGACAAGGCCTTGACAGACTATCATACTGGTAGATGTTGTATGGACTCTAGTGGGTAAAGACAGTCTGGACAAGCCCTTGACAGACTATCATACTGGTAGATGTTGTATGGACTCCATCCAGTGGGTAAAGACAGTCTGGACAAGCCCTTGACAGACTATCATACTGGTAGATGTTGTATGGACTCTAGTGGGTAAAGACAGTCTGGACAAGCCCCTGA
>NW_026600237.1:326629-406629 GCF_029448725.1 Salvelinus fontinalis
ATAGGGCTGGGTTCTTCTAGTAGAGGGAGGTTCAGAATAGGGCTGGGTTCTTCTAGTGGGGGGAGGTATAGAATAGGGCTGGGTTCTTCTAGTAGAGGGAGGTTCAGAATAGGGCTGGGTTCTTCTAGTGGAGGGAGGTACAGAATAGGGCTGGGTTCTTCTAGTGGAGGGAGGTTCAGAATAGGGCTGGGTTCTTCTAGTGGGGGGAGGTATAGAATAGGGCTGGGTTCTTCTAGTAGAGGGAGGTGCAGAATAGGGCTGGGTTCTTCTAGTGGAGGGAGGTGCAGAATAGGGCTGGGTTCTTCTAGTGGAGGGAGGTGCAGAATAGGGCTGGGTTCTTCTAGTGGAGGGAGGTGCAGAATAGGGCTGGGTTCTTCTAGTGGAGGGAGGTACAGAATAGGGCTGGGTTCTTCTAGTGGAGGGGGGGGGGGGTTCAGAATAGGGCTGGGTTCTTCTAGTGGAGGGAGGTATAGAATAGGGCTGGGTTCTTCTAGTGGGGGGAGGTACAGAATAGGGCTGGGTTCTTCTAGTGGAGGGAGGTACAGAATAGGGCTGGGTTCTTCTAGTGGGGGGAGGTACAGAATAGGGCTGGGTTCTTCTAGTAGAGGGAGGTACAGAATAGGGCTGGGCTCTTCTAGTGGAGGAGGTACAGAATAGGGCTGGGTTCTTCTAGTGGAGGGAGGTACAGAATAGGGCTGGGTTCTTCTAGTGGGGGGAGGTATAGAATAGGGCTGGGTTCTTCTAGTAGAGGGAGGTACAGAATAGGGCTGGGTTCTTCTAGTAGAGGGAGGTACAGAATAGGACTGGGTTCTTCTAGTGGAGGGAGGTACAGAATAGGGCTGGGTTCTTCTAGTGGAGGGAGGTACAGAATAGGGCTGGGTTCTTCTAGTGGGGGAGGTACAGAATAGGGCTGGGTTCTTCTAGTAGAGGGAGGTACAGAATAGGGCTGGGTTCTTCTAGTAGAGGGAGGTACAGAATAGGGCTGGGTTCTTCTAGTGGGGGGAGGTACAGAATAGGGCTGGGTTCTTCTAGTAGAGGGAGTTACAGAATAGGGCTGGGTTCTTCTAGTAGAGGGAGGTACAGAATAGGGCTGGGTTCTTCTAGTGGGGGGAGGTATAGAATAGGGCTGGGTTCTTCTAGTGGGGGGAGGTACAGAATATGGCTGGGTTCTTCTAGTAGAGGGAGGTACAGAATAGGACTGGGTTCTTCTAGTAGAGGGAGGTACAGAATAGGGCTGGGTTCTTCTAGTGGAGGAGGTACAGAATAGGGCTGGGTTCTTCTAGTGGGGGGAGGTATAGAATAGGGCTGGGTTCTTCTAGTGGAGGGAGTTACAGAATAGGGCTGGGTTCTTCTAGTGGAGGAGGTACAGAATAGGGCTGGGTTCTTCTAGTGGAGGAGGTATAGAATATTGCTGTGTTCTTCTGGTGGGAGGCTAGTGGAGGGAGACAGAGGTCCTCTGGTGGGGGCTAGTGGAGGGAGACAGAGGTCCTCTGGTGGGGGGCTAGTGGAGGGAGACAGAGGTCCTCTGGTGGGGGCTAGTGGAGGGAGACAGAGGTCCTCTGGCGGGGGCTAGTGGAGGGAGACAGAGGTCCTCTGGTGGGGGCTAGTGGAGGGAGACAGAGGTCCTCTGGTGAGGGCTAGTGGAGGGAGACAGAGGTCCTCTGGTGAGGGCTAGTGGAGGGAGACAGAGGTCCTCTGCTGGGGGCTAGTGGAGGGAGACAGAGGTCCTCTGGTGGGGGCTAGTGGAGGGAGACATAGGTCCTCTGGTGGGGGCTAGTGGAGGGAGACAGATGTCCTCTGGTGGGGGCTAGTGGAGGGAGACAGAGGTCCTCTGGCGGGTGCTAGTGGAGGGAGACAGAGGTCCTCTGTTGGGTTTCTAGTGGAGGGAGACAGAGGTCCTCTGTTGGGAGCTAGTGGAGGGAGACAAAGGTCCTCTGGCGGGTGCTAGTGGAGGGAGACAAAGGTCCTCTTTTGGGGGCTACTGGAGGGAGACAGAGGTCCTCTGTTGGGGGCTAGTGGAGGGAGACAAAGGTTCTCTGGTGGGGGCTAGTGGTCCTCTGGCGGGTGCTAGTGGAGGGAGACAAAGGTCCTCTGTTGGTGGCTAGTGGAGGGAGACAGAGGTCCTCTGTTGCAGGCTAGTGGAGGGAGACAAAGGTTCTCTGATGGGGACTAGTGGACCTCTGGTGGGGGCTAGTGGTCTTCTGGTGGGGGCTAGTTGTCCTCTGATTGGGGCTAGTGGAGGAAGACAGAGGTCCTCTGGTGGGGGCTAGTTTAGGGAGACAGACGTCCTCTGGTGGGGGCTAGTGGAGGGAGACAGAGGTCCTCTGGTGGGGGCTAGTTTAGGGAGACAGACGTCCTCTGGTGGGGGCTAGTGGAGGGAGACAGAGGTCCTCTGGTGGGGGCTAGTGGAGGGAGACAGGGGTCCTCTAGTGGAAGGAGATAGACAATCTGCTTCTAATCTGGTTCTAATCTGCAGACCTACATAAACACTCAGATGATCAACACAGAAATCACTACACAGAAATTGAGTTGCCATTACTCACAGTTCTGAATGACCAGGTTTCACGTCACAACAATAAACAGTGTTTACGAGTAGTTTAAAACCACTTGGTTACGACAGTCATCATTTTAACTGATCATTTGGCATTCATCCCATTTCCCCCCTAACTTGGTGTCTCTCAGAGGACGGAGAAGCTGCTGGAGACCATCGACCAGCTGTTCCTGGAGTTCTCCAAGAGGTCAGCTCCATTTAACAACTGGATGGAAGGAGCCATGGAGGATCTGCAGGACATGTTCATAGTTCACACTGTGGATGACATCCAGGTAAAGACCTGTTCATAGTTCACACTGTGGATGACATCCAGGTAAAGACCTGTTCATAGTTCACACTGTGGATGACATCCAGGTAAAGACCTGTTCATAGTTCACACTGTGGATGACATCCAGGGTAAAGACCTGTTCATAGTTCACACTGTGGATGACATCCAGGTAAAGACCTGTTCATAGTTCACACTGTGGATGACATCCAGGTAGTTCACACTGTGGATGACATCCAGGTAAAGACCTGTTCATAGTTCACACTGTGGATGACAACCAGGGTAAAGACCTGTTCATAGTTCACACTGTGGATGACATCCAGGTAAAGACCTGTTCATAGTTCACACTGTGGATGACATCCAGGTAAAGACATGATCATAGTTCACACTGTGGATGACATCCAGGTAGTTCACACTGTGGATGACATCCAGGTAAAGACCTGTTCATAGTTCACACTGTGGATGACATCCAGGGTAAAGACATGATCATAGTTCACACTGTGGATGACAACCAGGGTAAAGACCTGTTCATAGTTCACACTGTGGATGACAACCAGGGTAAAGACCTGTTCATAGTTCACACTGTGGATGACATCCAGGTAAAGACCTGTTCATAGTTCACACTGTGGATGACATCCAGGTAAAGACATGATCATAGTTCACACTGTGGATGACATCCAGGGTAAAGACCTGTTCATAGTTCACACTGTGGATGACATCCAGGTAAAGACATGATCATAGTTCACACTGTGGATGACATCCAGGTAGTTCACACTGTGGATGACATCCAGGGTAAAGACCTGTTCATAGTTCACACTGTGGATGACATCCAGGTAAAGACCTGTTCATAGTTCACACTGTGGATGACATCCAGGTAAAGACCTGTTCATAGTTCACACTGTGGATGACATCCAGGTAAAGACATGATCATAGTTCACACTGTGGATGACATCCAGGTAAAGACCTGTTCATAGTTCACACTGTGGATGACATCCAGGTAGTTCGCACTGTGGATGACATCCAGGTAAAGACCTGTTCATAGTTCACACTGTGGATGACATCCAGGTAAAGACCTGTTCATAGTTCACACTGTGGATGACATCCAGGTAAAGACCTGTTCATAGTTCACACTGTGGATGACATCCAGGTAAAGACCTGTTCATAGTTCACACTGTGGATGACATCCAGGTAAAGACCTGTTCATAGTTCACACTGTGGATGACATCCAGGTAAAGACATGTTTATAGTTAACACTGTGGATGACATCCAGGTAAAGACCTGTTCATAGTTCACACTGTGGATGACAACCAGGTAGTTCACACTGTGGATGACATCCAGGTAAAGACCTGTTCATAGTTTACACTGTGGATGACATCCAGGTAAAGACCTGTTCATAGTTCACACTGTGGATGACATCCAGGTAGTTCACACTGTGGATGACATCCAGGTAAAGACCTGTTCATAGTTCACACTGTGGATGACAACCAGGTAGTTCACACTGTGGATGACATCCAGGTAAAGACCTGTTCATAGTTCACACTGTGGATGACAACCAGGTAGTTCACACTGTGGATGACATCCAGGTAAAGACCTGTTCATAGTTCACACTGTGGATGACATCCAGGTAAAGACCTGTTCATAGTTCACACTGTGGATGACATCCAGGTAAAGACCTGTTCATAGTTCACACTGTGGATGACATCCAGGTAAAGACCTGTTCATAGTTCACACTGTGGATGACATCCAGGTAAAGACCTGTTCATAGTTCACACTGTGGATGACATCCAGGTAAAGACCTGTTCATAGTTCACACTGTGGATGACATCCAGGTAAAGACATGATCATAGTTCACACTGTGGATGACATCCAGGTAAAGACCTGTTCATAGTTCACACTGTGGATGACATCCAGGTAGTTCACACTGTGGATGACATCCAGGTAAAGACCTGTTCATAGTTCACACTGTGGATGACATCCAGGTAAAGACCTGTTCATAGTTCACACTGTGGATGACATCCAGGTAAAGACCTGTTCATAGTTCACACTGTGGATGACATCCAGGTAAAGACCTGTTCATAGTTCACACTGTGGATGACAACCAGGTAAATACCTGTTCATAGTTCACACTGTGGATGACATCCAGGTAAAGACCTGTTCATAGTTCACACTGTGGATGACATCCAGGTAAAGACCTGTTCATAGTTCACACTGTGGATGACATCCAGGTAGTTCACACTGTGGATGACATCCAGGTAAAGACCTGTTCATAGTTCACACTGTGGATGACATCCAGGTAAAGACCTGTTCATAGTTCACACTGTGGATGACATCCAGGTAGTTCACACTGTGGATGACATCCAGGTAAAGACCTGTTCATAGTTCACACTGTGGATGACATCCAGGTAAAGACCTGTTCATAGTTCACACTGTGGATGACAACCAGGTAAAGACCTGTTCATAGTTCACACTGTGGATGACATCCAGGTAGTTCACACTGTGGATGACATCCAGGTAAAGACCTGTTCATAGTTCACACTGTGGATGACCATCCAGGTAAAGACCTGTTCATAGTTCACACTGTGGATGACATCCAGGTCAAGACCTGTTCATAGTTCACACTGTGGATGACATCCAGGTAAAGACCTGTTCATAGTTCACACTGTGGATGACATCCAGGTAAAGACCTGTGCATAGTTCACACTGTGGATGACATCCAGGTAAAGACCTGTTCATAGTTCACACTGTGGATGACATCCAGGTAAAGACCTGTTCATAGTTCACACTGTGGATGACATCCAGGTAAAGACCTGTTCATAGTTCACACTGTGGATGACATCCAGGTAGTTCACACTGTGGATGACATCCAGGTAAAGATAGTAACATGATGCTGTGTCCCTTCCATTGTCTCCTATAGTAACACGATGCTGTGTCCCTTCCATTGTCTCCTATCAGATAGTAACACGATGCTGTGTCCCTTCCATTGTCTCCTATAGTAACACGATGCTGTGTCCCTTCCATTGTCTCCTATAGTAACACGATGCTGTGTTCCTTCCATTGTCTCCTATAGTAACACGATGCTGTGTCCCTTCCATTGTCTCCTATAGTAACACGATGCTGTGTCCCTTCCATTGTCTCCTATAGTAACACGATGCTGTGTCCCTTCCATTGTCTCCTATAGTAACACGATGCTGTGTCCCTTCCATTGTCTCCTATCAGATAGTAACACGATGCTGTGTCCCTTCCATTGTCTCCTATAGTAACACGATGCTGTGTCCCTTCCATTGTCTCCTATAGTAACACGATGCTGTGTCCCTTCCATTGTCTCCTATCAGATAGTAACACGATGCTGTGTCCCTTCCATTGTCTCCTATAGTAACACGATGCTGTGTCCCTTCCATTGTCTCCTATAGTAACACGATGCTGTGTCCCTTCCATTGTCTCCTATAGTAACACGATGCTGTGTCCCTTCCATTGTCTCCTATAGTAACACGATGCTGTGTCCCTTCCATTGTCTCCTATAGTAACACGATGCTGTGTTCCTTCCATTGTCTCCTATAGTAACACGATGCTGTGTCCCTTCCATTGTCTCCTATAGTAACATGATGCTGTGTCCCTTCCATTGTCTCCTATCAGATAGTAACACGATGCTGTGTCCCTTCCATTGTCTCCTATAGTAACATGATGCTGTGTCCCTTCCATTGTCTCCTATCAGATAGTAACACGATGCTGTGTCCCTTCCATTGTCTCCTATAGTAACACGATGCTGTGTCCCTTCCATTGTCTCCTATAGTAACACGATGCTGTGTCCCTTCCATTGTCTCCTATAGTAACACGATGCTGTGTCCCTTCCATTGTCTCCTATAGTAACACGATGCTGTGTCCCTTCCATTGTCTCCTATAGTAACACGATGCTGTGTCTCTTCCATTGTCTCCTATCAGATAGTAACATGATGCTGTGTCCCTTCCATTGTCTCCTATAGTAACACGATGCTGTGTCCCTTCCATTGTCTCCTATAGTAACACGATGCTGTGTCCCTTCCATTGTCTCCTATCAGATAGTAACACGATGCTGTGTCCCTTCCATTGTCTCCTATAGTAACACGATGCTGTGTCCCTTCCATTGTCTCCTATCAGATAGGAACACGATGCTGTGTCCCTTCCATTGTCTCCTATCAGATAGTAACATGATGCTGTGTCCCTTCTATTGTCTCCTATAGTAACACGATGCTGTGTCCCTTCCATTGTCTCCTATAGTAACACGATGCTGTGTCCCTTCCATTGTCTCCTATAGTAACACGATGCTGTGTCCCTTCCATTGTCTCCTATAGTAACACGATGCTGTGTTCCTTCCATTGTCTCCTATAGCAACACGATGCTGTGTTACTTCCATTGTCTCCTATAGCAACACGATGCTGTGTTCCTTCCATTGTCTCCTATAGCAACACGATGCTGTGTCCCTTCCATTGTCTCCTATAGTAACACGATGCTGTGTTCCTTCCATTGTCTCCTATAGTAACACGATGCTGTGTCCCTTCCATTGTCTCCTATAGTAACACGATGCTGTGTCCCTTCCATTGTCTCCTATAGTAACACGATGCTGTGTCCCTTCCATTGTCTCCTATAGTAACACGATGCTGTGTTCCTTCCATTGTCTCCTATCAGATAGTAACACGATGCTGTGTCCCTTCCATTGTCTCCTATAGTAACACGATGCTGTGTCCCTTCCATTGTCTCCTATAGTAACACGATGCTGTGTCCCTTCCATTGTCTCCTATAGCAACACGAGGCTGTGTTCCTTCCATTGTCTCCTATAGTAACACGATGCTGTGTCCCTTCCATTGTCTCCTATCAGATAGTAACACGATGCTGTGTCCCTTCCATTGTCTCCTATAGCAACACGAGGCTGTGTTCCTTCCATTGTCTCCTATAGTAACACGATGCTGTGTCCCTTCCATTGTCTCCTATAGCAACACGAGGCTGTGTTCCTTCCATTGTCTCCTATAGTAACACGATGCTGTGTTCCTTCCATTGTCTCCTATAGCAACACGATGCTGTGTCCCTTCCATTGTCTCCTATAGCAACACGATGCTGTGTCCCTTCCATTGTCTCCTATCAGATAGTAACACGATGCTGTGTCCCTTCCATTGTCTCCTATAGCAACACGATGCTGTGTCCCTTCCATTGTCTCCTATCAGATAGCAACACGATGCTGTGTTCCTTCCATTGTCTCCTATCTGATAGTAACACGATGCTGTGTCCCTTCCATTGTCTCCTATAATAACACGATGCTGTGTCCCTTCCATTGTCTCCTATCAGATAGTAACACGATGCTGTGTCCCTTCCATTGTCTCCTATAGTAACACGATGCTGTGTCCCTTCCATTGTCTCCTATCTGATAGTAACACGATGCTGTGTCCCTTCCATTGTCTCCTATAGTAACACGATGCTGTGTCCCTTCCATTGTCTCCTATAGTAACACGATGCTGTGTCCCTTCCATTGTCTCCTATAGTAACACGATGCTGTGTCCCTTCCATTGTCTCCTATAGTAACACGATGCTGTGTTCCTTCCATTGTCTCCTATAGTAACACGATGCTGTGTCCCTTCCATTGTCTCCTATAGTAACACGATGCTGTGTCCCTTCCATTGTCTCCTATAGTAACACGATGCTGTGTCCCTTCCATTGTCTCCTATAGTAACACGATGCTGTGTTCCTTCCATTGTCTCCTATAGTAACACGATGCTGTGTTCCTTCCATTGTCTCCTATAGTAACACGATGCTGTGTTCCTTCCATTGTCTCCTATAGTAACACGATGCTGTGTCCCTTCCATTGTCTCCTATAGTAACACGATGCTGTGTTCCTTCCATTGTCTCCTATAGTAACACGATGCTGTGTTCCTTCCATTGTCTCCTATAGTAACACGATGCTGTGTTCCTTCCATTGTCTCCTATAGCAACACGATGCTGTGTCCCTTCCATTGTCTCCTATCAGATAGTAACACGATGCTGTGTCCCTTCCATTGTCTCCTATAGTAACACGATGCTGTGTTCCTTCCATTGTCTCCTATAGTAACACGATGCTGTGTCCCTTCCATTGTCTCCTATCAGATAGTAACATGATGCTGTGTCCCTTCCATTGTCTCCTATAGTAACACGATGCTGTGTCCCTTCCATTGTCTCCTATAGTAACACGATGCTGTGTCCCTTCCATTGTCTCCTATCAGATAGTAACATGATGCTGTGTCCCTTCCATTGTCTCCTATAGTAACACGATGCTGTGTCCCTTCCATTGTCTCCTATAGTAACATGATGCTGTGTCCCTTCCATTGTCTCCTATAGTAACACGATGCTGTGTCCCTTCCATTGTCTCCTATAGTAACACGATGCTGTGTCCCTTCCATTGTCTCCTATAATAACACGATGCTGTGTCCCTTCCATTGTCTCCTATCAGATAGTAACACGATGCTGTGTCCCTTCCATTGTCTCCTATAGTAACACGATGCTGTGTCCCTTCCATTGTCTCCTATAGTAACACGATGCTGTGTCCCTTCCATTGTCTCCTATAGTAACACGATGCTGTGTCCCTTCCATTGTCTCCTATAGTAACACGATGCTGTGTCCCTTCCATTGTCTCCTATAGTAACACGATGCTGTGTTCCTTCCATTGTCTCCTATAGTAACACGATGCTGTGTCCCTTCCATTGTCTCCTATAGTAACACGATGCTGTGTCCCTTCCATTGTCTCCTATAGTAACACGATGCTGTGTCCCTTCCATTGTCTCCTATAGTAACACGATGCTGTGTTCCTTCCATTGTCTCCTATAGTAACACGATGCTGTGTCCCTTCCATTGTCTCCTATCAGATAGTAACACGATGCTGTGTCCCTTCCATTGTCTCCTATCAGATAGTAACATGATGCTGTGTCCCTTCCATTGTCTCCTATAGTAACACGATGCTGTGTCCCTTCCATTGTCTCCTATAGTAACACGATGCTGTGTTCCTTCCATTGTCTCCTATAGTAACACGATGCTGTGTCCCTTCCATTGTCTCCTATAGTAACACGATGCTGTGTCCCTTCCATTGTCTCCTATAGTAACACGATGCTGTGTTCCTTCCATTGTCTCCTATAGTAACACGATGCTGTGTTCCTTCCATTGTCTCCTATAGTAACACGATGCTGTGTTCCTTCCATTGTCTCCTATAGCAACACGATGCTGTGTCCCTTCCATTGTCTCCTATCAGATAGTAACACGATGCTGTGTCCCTTCCATTGTCTCCTATAGTAACACGATGCTGTGTTCCTTCCATTGTCTCCTATAGTAACACGATGCTGTGTCCCTTCCATTGTCTCCTATCAGATAGTAACATGATGCTGTGTCCCTTCCATTGTCTCCTATAGTAACACGATGCTGTGTCCCTTCCATTGTCTCCTATAGTAACACGATGCTGTGTCCCTTCCATTGTCTCCTATCTGATAGTAACACGATGCTGTGTCCCTTCCATTGTCTCCTATAGTAACACGATGCTGTGTCCCTTCCATTGTCTCCTATAGTAACATGACGCTGTGTCCCTTCCATTGTCTCCTATCAGATAGTAACACGATGCTGTGTCCCTTCCATTGTCTCCTATAGTAACACGATGCTGTGTCCCTTCCATTGTCTCCTATAGTAACATGATGCTGTGTCCCTTCCATTGTCTCCTATCAGATAGTAACACGATGCTGTGTCCCTTCCATTGTCTCCTATAGTAACACGATGCTGTGTCCCTTCCATTGTCTCCTATCAGATAGTAACACGATGCTGTGTCCCTTCCATTGTCTCCTATCAGATAGTAACACGATGCTGTGTCCCTTCCATTGTCTCCTATAGTAACACGATGCTGTGTCCCTTCCATTGTCTCCTATCTGATAGTAACACGATGCTGTGTCCCTTCCATTGTCTCCTATAGTAACACGATGCTGTGTCCCTTCCATTGTCTCCTATCTGATAGTAACACGATGCTGTGTCCCTTCCATTGTCTCCTATCAGATAGTAACATGATGCTGTGTCCCTTCCATTGTCTCCTATCTGATAGTAACACGATGCTGTGTCCCTTCCATTGTCTCCTATCAGATAGTAACACGATGCCGTGTCCCTTCCATTGTCTCCTATCTGATAGTAACACGATGCCGTGTCCCTTCCATTGTCTCCTATAGTAACACGATGCTGTGTCCCTTCCATTGTCTCCTATAGTAACACGATGCTGTGTCCCTTCCATTGTCTCCTATAGTAACACGATGCTGTGTCCCTTCCATTGTCTCCTATAGTAACACGATGCTGTGTCCCTTCCATTGTCTCCTATAGCAACACGATGCTGTGTTCCTTCCATTGTCTCCTATAGTAACACGATGCTGTGTCCCTTCCATTGTCTCCTATAGTAACATGATGCTGTGTCCCTTCCATTGTCTCCTATAGTAACACGATGCTGTGTTCCTTCCATTGTCTCCTATAGTAACACGATGCTGTGTCCCTTCCATTGTCTCCTATAGTAACACGATGCTGTGTCCCTTCCATTGTCTCCTATAGTAACACGATGCTGTGTCCCTTCCATTGTCTCCTATAGTAACACGATGCTGTGTCCCTTCCATTGTCTCCTATAGTAACACGATGCTGTGTCCCTTCCATTGTCTCCTATAGTAACACGATGCTGTGTCCCTTCCATTGTCTCCTATAGTAACACGATGCTGTGTCCCTTCCATTGTCTCCTATAGTAACACGATGCTGTGTCCCTTCCATTGTCTCCTATCAGATAGTAACACGATGCTGTGTCCCTTCCATTGTCTCCTATAGTAACATGATGCTGTGTTCCTTCCATTGTCTCCTATAGTAACACGATGCTGTGTCCCTTCCATTGTCTCCTATAGTAACACGATGCTGTGTCCCTTCCATTGTCTCCTATAGTAACACGATGCTGTGTCCCTTCCATTGTCTCCTATAGTAACACGATGCTGTGTCCCTTCCATTGTCTCCTATAGTAACACGATGCTGTGTCCCTTCCATTGTCTCCTATAGTAACACGATGCTGTGTTCCTTCCATTGTCTCCTATAGTAACACGATGCTGTGTCCCTTCCATTGTCTCCTATAGTAACACGATGCTGTGTCCCTTCCATTGTCTCCTATAGTAACACGATGCTGTGTCCCTTCCATTGTCTCCTATAGTAACACGATGCTGTGTCCCTTCCATTGTCTCCTATCTGATAGTAACACGATGCTGTGTCCCTTCCATTGTCTCCTATAGTAACATGATGCTGTGTCCCTTCCATTGTCTCCTATCTGATAGTAACACGATGCTGTGTCCCTTCCATTGTCTCCTATAGTAACACGATGCTGTGTCCCTTCCATTGTCTCCTATAGTAACACGATGCTGTGTCCCTTCCATTGTCTCCTATCAGATAGTAACACGATGCTGTGTCCCTTCCATTGTCTCCTATAGTAACACGATGCTGTGTCCCTTCCATTGTCTCCTATAGTAACACGATGCTGTGTCCCTTCCATTGTCTCCTATAGTAACACGATGCCGTGTCCCTTCCATTGTCTCCTATAGTAACACGATGCTGTGTCCCTTCCATTGTCTCCTATAGTAACACGATGCTGTGTCCCTTCCATTGTCTCCTATCAGATAGTAACACGATGCTGTGTCCCTTCCATTGTCTCCTATAGTAACACGATGCTGTGTTCCTTCCATTGTCTCCTATAGTAACACGATGCTGTGTCCCTTCCATTGTCTCCTATCAGATAGTAACACGATGCTGTGTCCCTTCCATTGTCTCCTATAGTAACACGATGCTGTGTCCCTTCCATTGTCTCCTATAGTAACACGATGCTGTGTTCCTTCCATTGTCTCCTATCAGATAGTAACACGATGCTGTGTTCCTTCCATTGTCTCCTATAGTAACACGATGCTGTGTCCCTTCCATTGTCTCCTATCAGATAGTAACACGATGCTGTGTCCCTTCCATTGTCTCCTATCTGATAGTAACACGATGCTGTGTCCCTTCCATTGTCTCCTATAGTAACATGATGCTGTGTCCCTTCCATTGTCTCCTATCTGATAGTAACACGATGCTGTGTCCCTTCCATTGTCTCCTATAGTAACATGATGCTGTGTCCCTTCCATTGTCTCCTATCTGATAGTAACACGATGCTGTGTCCCTTCCATTGTCTCCTATAGTAACACGATGCTGTGTCCCTTCCATTGTCTCCTATCAGATAGTAACACGATGCTGTGTCCCTTCCATTGTCTCCTATAGTAACACGATGCTGTGTCCCTTCCATTGTCTCCTATAGTAACACGATGCTGTGTCCCTTCCATTGTCTCCTATAGTAACACGATGCCGTGTCCCTTCCATTGTCTCCTATAGTAACACGATGCTGTGTCCCTTCCATTGTCTCCTATAGTAACACGATGCTGTGTCCCTTCCATTGTCTCCTATAGTAACACGATGCTGTGTCCCTTCCATTGTCTCCTATCAGATAGTAACACGATGCTGTGTCCCTTCCATTGTCTCCTATAGTAACACGATGCTGTGTCCCTTCCATTGTCTCCTATCAGATAGTAACACGATGCTGTGTCCCTTCCATTGTCTCCTATCAGATAGTAACACGATGCTGTGTCCCTTCCATTGTCTCCTATCAGATAGTAACACGATGCTGTGTCCCTTCCATTGTCTCCTATAGTAACACGATGCTGTGTCCCTTCCATTGTCTCCTATAGTAACACGATGCTGTGTCCCTTCCATTGTCTCCTATAGTAACACGATGCTGTGTTCCTTCCATTGTCTCCTATCAGATAGTAACACGATGCTGTGTCCCTTCCATTGTCTCCTATAGTAACACGATGCTGTGTCCCTTCCATTGTCTCCTATAGTAACACGATGCTGTGTCCCTTCCATTGTCTCCTATCAGATAGTAACACGATGCTGTGTCCCTTCCATTGTCTCCTATCAGATAGTTCCATGATTCAGCACTGTATATGTTTGACGTCATGTCAGAACGCCGGATGACACCGCCGGGTTCCTCTGTAACTCTGTCTGCTCTCCACCTCGCTCTCCAGAGCCTGATCTCAGCCCATGACCAGTTCAAGGCCACCCTGCCGGAGGCCGACTGTGAGAGACAGGCCATTCTGAGCATCTACACGGAGGTGCAGAAGATCGCCCAGAGCTACGGCATCTCTCCCAACCTCACCAACCCCTACAGTGACATCACACCAGCAGAGATAGGACTCAAATGGGACAAGGTAGCTACTAGCGTCTCTAGGGACACTGGCTGCGTCCCAAATGGGACAAGGTAGCTACTAGCGTCTCTAGGGACACTGGCTGCGTCCCAAATGGGACAAGGTAGCTACTAGCGTCTCTAGGGACACTGGCTGCGTCCCAAATGGGACAAGGTAGCTACTAGCGTCTCTAGGGACACTGGCTGCGTCCCAAATGGGACAAGGTAGCTACAAGCGTCTCTAGGGACACTGGCTGCGTCCCAAATGGGACAAGGTAGCTACTAGCGTCTCTAGGGACACTGGCTGCGTCCCAAATGGGACAAGGTAGCTACTAGCGTCTCTAGGGACACTGGCTGCGTCCCAAATGGGACCCGATTCCTTATAATATAATATATTATAGCGCACTAATTTGGGATGCAGACAGTGTCTGTGTTTTGTGTGTTGTGTTGTACTGTGAATCTTTGTGTTAAAGATCTTCAATCTCGATCCCGGAGACCCTCGGTGTATGCAGCAGGGTTTCATTACAGCCCAGCGCTAACACACCTGATTCACTAATCAATGTCTTGATGATTCGCTTGATGAGTTAAATCAGGTTTTTTTTTCTGATTGGCTCGAACAAAAAGCACCAGGGACCAGTGACATTGAACAACCCTGTGTTAAACTATAGACAGTTTCTCAGACGTAGATTAAGTCCTCGACTCAAATAAAAAGCACTCAAATTTAAGATTCTGTGTTGGAGGAAACCATCCCATTGTGTTAACCAGAGACTAGACCGTTAAAACCCTTGCTTGTCCCGTCGATCAGGTGAAGAAGCTGGTTCCCCAGAGAAACGGTATTCTCCAGGAGGAAGTAGCCAGACAACACGCCATCCCATTGTGTTAACCAGAGACTAGACCGTTAAAACCCTTGCTTGTCCCATCGATCAGGTGAAGAAGCTGGTTCCCCAGAGAAACGGTATTCTCCAGGAGGAAGTAGCCAGACAACACGCCAACGAACGTCTCAGACGTCAGTTTGCTGCCCAGGCCAACATCATCGGACCGTGGATCCAGACCAGGATGGAGGTAAGACAGATACTTACCTGTCCTGACCTCACCTGGCATCTGTACAACAGGCGGTAACCTTAATTGGAGAGGAAGGGGCTCATTGTAGCGGCTAGAATTAAATTAACGGAATCGAAACACCTGGTTTCTACTTCGTTCAGTCCATTACAGACGTTATTATGAGCTGTCCTCCCCTCACCTGCCTCCTGTGCTGTACACCTGTAGGGGATCTGTACCTTCTAGGGTTGGCAGGATCAATTCCATTTCAATTCAGTCCATTCGGGAACGAAATATTGGAATTTGGATTTTCAGTTGACTTCCTGAATGGATGTAATTGTAATGCCCAAGCTGCATATTGATAACCCACCAACCATCCAACATAGCAACCATCATGTCTTTACCAGATGCTAAACACTAGCACCTAGTGTCCAAGCTGCATATTGATAACCCACCCACCATCCTGTCTTTAACAGATGCTAAACACTAGCACCTAGTGCCCAAGTTGCATATTGATAACCCACCAACCAACCAACCATCCTGTCTTTAACAGATGCTAAACACTGGCACCTAGTGCCCAAGCTGCATATTGATAACCCACCAACCATCCAACATAGCAACCATCATGTCTTTACCAGATGCTAAACACTGGCCTGCAGCTCAGGGGATGTTCTGGACACGAACACAAAGTGCTACGTACCAAAATGCCTCCCTATCCCCTTATATAGTGCACTACTTTTAACCAGAGGCCTATGGACCCTAGGCAAAAAAAAGTAGTGCACTATATAGGGAATAGGGTGCCATAGGGCTCTAGTCTAAAGTAGTGCACTATATAGGGAACAGGGTTCCATAGGGCCCTGGTCTAAAGTAGTGCACTATATAGGGAACAGGGTTCCATAGGGCCCTGGTCTAAAGTAGTGCACTATATAGGGAATGGTGTTCCATAGGGCTCTGGTCTAAAGTAGTGCACTATATAGGGAATGGGGTTCCATAGGGCTCTAGTCTAAAGTAGTGCACTATGTAGGCAATGGGGTTCCATAGGGCTCTAGTCTAAAGTAGTGCACTATATAGGGAATGGGGTTCCATAGGGCTCTAGTCTAAAGTAGTGCACTATATAGGGAATAGGGTTCCATAGGGCTCCGGTCTAAAGTAGTGTTCTATATAGGGAATAGGGAGCCATTTTGGGACGCGTCCGATAGTGCCGGCGACGTTTTTCTCCTCCTCTCTCCACCAGGAGATGGGTCGTAGTTCCGTTGACATCGCAGGTTCTCTGGAGGACCAGATGAGTCAACTGAAGCAGTTTGAACTGGTCATCATCAACTACAAGCCCAACATCGACAAGCTAGAGGGAGACCATCAACACATCCAAGAGTTCCTGGTCTTCGACAACAAACACACCAACTACACCATGGAGGTACGTAGCTTATTATGGGACGATTCAGAGATAATTCTCACAAAGAAAATGTTTGGGATCTGTTTTATGATCACATTACCTTACTACTCTTGGCCTAATGGTTAAGCTGTTGTTTTTTCAAGTGGTAGACCGGGGTTCAGATCCCACCCTGTAACTTGGCCTTCGGCCTTGTGCCCAGTAGACCGGGGTTCAGATCCCTCCCTGTAACTTGGCCTTGTGCCCGGTAGACCCGGGTTCAGATCCCACCCTGTGACTTGGCCTTGTGCCCGGTAGACCGGGGTTCAGATCCCTCCCTGTAACTTGGCCTTGTGCCCGGTAGACCCGGGTTCAGATCCCTCCCTGTAACTTGGCCTTGTGCCCGGTAGACCCGGGTTCAGATCCCACCCTGTAACTTGGCATTGTGCCCGGTAGACCCGGGTTCAGATCCCTCCCTGTAACTTGGCCTTGTGCCCGGTAGACCCTGGTTCAGATCCCACCCTGTAACTTGGCCTTGTGCCCGGTAGACCCGGGTTCAGATCCCTCCCTGTAACTTGGCCTTGTGCCCGGTAGACCGGGGTTCAGATCCCTCCCTGTAACTTGGCCTTGTGCCCGGTAGACCGGGGTTCAGATCCCTCCCTGTAACTTGGCCTTGTGCCCGGTAGACCCGGGTTCAGATCCCACCCTGTAACTTGGCCTTGTGCCCGGTAGACCTGGGTTCAGATCCCTCCCTGTAACTTGGCCTTGTGCCCGGTAGACCCTGGTTCAGATCCCACCCTGTGACTTGGCCTTGTGCACGGTAGACCGGGGTTCAGATCCCTCCCTGTAACTTGGCCTTGTGCACGGTAGACCGGGGTTCAGATCCCACCCTGTGACTTGGCCTTCGGCCTTGTGCCCGGTAGACCGGGGTTCAGATCCCACCCTGTAACTTGGCCTTGTGCCCGGTAGACCTGGGTTCAGATCCCACCCTGTGACTTGGACTTGTGCACGGTAGACCGGGGTTCAGATCCCTCCCTGTAACTTGGCCTTCGGCCTTGTGCCCGGTAGACCGGGGTTCAGATCCCACCCTGTGACTTGGCCTTCGGCCTTGTGCCCGGTAGACCGGGGTTCAGATCCCACCCTGTAACTTGGCCTTGTGCCCGGTAGACCGGGGTTCAGATCCCACCCTGTGACTTGGACTTGTGCACGGTAGACCGGGGTTCAGATCCCACCCTGTAACTTGGCCTTCGGCCTTGTGCCCGGTAGACCGGGGTTCAGATCCCACCCTGTGACTTGGCCTTGTGCCCGGTAGACCGGGGTTCAGATCCCACCCTGTAACTTGGCCTTGTGCCTGGTAGACCGGGGTTCAGATCCCACCCTGTGACTTGGCCTTCGGCCTTGTGCCCGGTAGACCGGGGTTCAGATCCCACCCTGTAACTTGGCCTTCGGCCTTGTGCCCGGTAGACCCAGGTTCAGATCCCACCCTGTAACTTGGCCTTCGGCCTTGTGCCCGGGAGACCGGGGTTCAGATCCCACCCTGTAACTTGGCCTTCGGCCTTGTGCCCAGTAGACCCGGGTTCAGATCCCACCCTGTGACTTGGACTTGTGCCCGGTAAACCGGGGTTCAGATCCCACCCTGTAACTTGGCCTTTGGCCTTGTGCCCGGTAGACCGGGGTTCAGATCCCTCCCTGTAACTTGGCCTTTGGCCTTGTGCCCGGTAGACCGGGGTTCAGATCCCACCCTGTAACTTGGCCTTCGGCCTTGTGCCCGGGAGACCGGGGTTCAGATCCCACCCTGTGACTTGGCTCTCTCTCTCTCTCTCCCTGTCTCTCTCTCTCTCTCTCTCTCTCTCTGCAGCATATCCGTGTGGGTTGGGAGCAGCTGTTGACCACCATCGCTAGAACCATCAATGAGATCGAGACCCAGATTCTGACGCGTGACGCTAAGGGCATCAGCCAGCAACAGATGAACGAGTTCCGCCAGTCTTTCACTCACTTCGACAGGGTACTGTGTCCCTCCGTCTCCCTCCGTGTCCCTCCGTGTCCCTCCGTGTCCCTCTGTGTCCCTCTGTGTCCCTCCGTGTCCCTCTGTGTCCCTCCGTGTCTGTCCAGTGTCCCTCCGTGTCCCTGACCCTAACCCACTTTGACAGGGTTCTGTGTCCCTCCGTCTCCCTCCGTGTCCCTCTGTGTCCCTCCGTGTCCCCCCGTGTCCCTCTGTGTCCCTCCGTCTCCCCCCGTGTCCCTCTGTGTCCAGCCATGTCCCTCCATGTCCCTCCGTGTCTTTCCCGTGTCCCTCCGTGTCCCTCCATGTCCCTCCGTCTCCCTCTGTCTCCCTCTGTGTCCCTCCGTGTCCCTCCGTGTCCCTCCATGTCCCTCCGTCTCCCTCTGTCTCCCTCTGTGTCCCTCCGTGTCCCTCCGTGTCTTTCCAGTATCCCTGACCCTAACCCACTTCGACAGGGTTATGTACCCCTCTGTGTCTTCAGTGTCTCTGTCCTTTTCCTGTGTGGCAATGACATTTATTGTATCTAAGTCCAGGAAGGTGACTTATCTAACTCAAGGCCTTGACCGCTTGTGATTTGTAACTCACTTCTTCGTATTTTGTCAAATGTTTGTAATATTAGGGGACGTTACAGATCAAAACACAATCCATGCTAATGACATTCAACTAATCTGCTCACTTTCACTGACACCATGGATCCTGTGTGTGTGTGTGTGTGTGTGTGTGTGTGTGTGTGTGTGTGTGTGTGTGCGTGTGTGCGTGCGTGCGTGCGTGCGTGCGTGCGTGCGTGCGTGCGTGCGTGTGTTGGCTGAGTGGCTGTGTGGCAGCCTGCAGACCGCCCTGATCAGTCTGGGTGAGATAACAACCAGGTACTGACCTGTTACTAAACAGTAACTCCTCCCCCTGGCATGATCTAGGATCAGGTCACCCTTATCCACATACTTTAATATAAATTGATCCTAGATCACCACTTCTACTGAGACTATGACCTGATCCTAGATCACCACTCCTACTGAGACTATGACCTGATCCTAGATCAACACTCCTACTCTGAGACTCTTTATGACCTGATCCTAGATCACCACCCCTGAGACTCTTTATGACCTGATCCTAGATCACCACTCCTACTGAGACTCTTTATGACCTGATCCTAGATCAACACTCCTACTGAGACTCTTTATGACCTGATCCTAGATCAACACTCCTACTCTGAGACTCTTTATGACCTGATCCTAGATCACCACTCCTACTGAGACTATGACCTGATCCTAGATCACCACTCCTACTGAGACTCTTTATGACCTGATCCTAGATCAACACTCCTACTGAGACTATGACCTGATCCTAGATCACCACTCCTACTGGGACTCTTTATGACCTGATCCTAGATCACCACTCATACTGAGACTCTTTATGACCTGATCCTAGATCAACATTCCTACTCTGAGACTCTGTATGATCTGATCCTAGATCAACACTCCTACTGAGACTATTTATGACCTGATCCTAGATCAACACTCCTACTCTGAGACTATTTATGACCTGATCCTAGATCAACATTCCTACTCTGGGACGCTCCCTGAATACGGGCCCAGATGTGTATATATAGTATTGTGTGTGCTGTATCCAATTGTTTGTGCTGTAGTTATCGTTGGAAGGCAATATATCTCTCTGTTAGAGAAACAATGACATGGTGTTTATCACAGGCCCTCCTCTCATCAAAGACACTCAATTAATTTTCTTTTCTCTCTGTTCTCTGTTCTCTGTCTGTCTGTCTGTCTGTCTGTCTGTCTGTCTGTCTGTCTGTCTGTGTCTGCCTGCCATACCTCTCTTCCTCTCCTTGTCATATCCACACTCTTCCTCTCACCTCCTCTCCCTTTTCCTCCTCTCCCTCCTCCCCTCCTCCTCTACCTCTCCCTCCTCCTCCTCCTCCTCTCCCTCCTCCTCCTCTCCCTCCTCCTCCTCCTTCTCCTCTCCCTCCTCTCCTCCCCCCGCTCCTCCTCCTCCTCCCCCTCATCCCCCTCTCCCTCCTCCTCCTCCCCCTCTCCCTCCTCCTCCTCCTCTCCCTCCTCCTCCTCTCCCTCCTCCTCCTCTCCCTCCTCCCCCTCTCCCTCCTCCTCCTCTCCCTCCTCCTCCTCTCTCCCCACCTCCTCTCCCCCTCCTCCTCCTCCTCCTCCCCCTCTCCCTCCTCCTCCTCCTCCCCTCCACCCTGCAGAAGAAGAAAGGAGGCATGGAGACAGATGACTTCAGAGCCTGTCTGATCTCCATGGGCTATGATCTGGTAAATACATAGAATGAGCTGTCATAGGACTGTCATGAGACTGCCACAAGGGTGCCACAAAAATGTCTGTCACTGTTAAAGTAACCTTAATCTTTAATAAAAGTGACTACCTTTTTTTCCAGAATGATCAATATTATCTGTCAGTGTATTTAAAATGCCCAGGAATCAGTGTAAAACTGTTGATTCTGATCCAAAATGGCCTCCAGATATGCTGAGTATAGGTGTCAGTGGTGTTTCAGTGTGAATCTGTTGATCCTGATCCAAAATGGCCTCCAGATATGCTGAGTATAGGTGTCAGTGGTGTTTCAGTGTGAATCTGTTGATTCTGATCCAAAATGGCCTCCAGATATGCTGAGTATAGGTGTCAGTGGTGTTTCAGTGTGAATCTGTTGATCCTGATCCAAAATGGCCTCCAGATATGCTGAGTATTGGTGTCAGTGGTGTTTCAGTGTGAATCTGTTGATTCTGATCCAAAATGGCCTCCAGATATGCTGAGTATTGGTGTCAGTGGTGTTTCAGTGTAAAACTGTTGATTCTGATCCAAAATGGCCTCCAGATATGCTGAGTATTGGTGTCAGTGGTGTTTCAGTGTAAAACTGTTGATTCTGATCCAAAATGGCCTCCAGATATGCTGAGTATTGGTGTCAGTGGTGTTTTAGTGTGAATCTGTTGATCCTGATCCAAAATGGCCTCCAGATATGCTGAGTATAGGTGTCAGTGGTGTTTCAGTGTAAAACTGTTGATCCTGATCCAAAATGGCCTCCAGATATGCTGAGTATTGGTGTCAGTGGTGTTTCAGTGTGAATCTGTTGATTCTGATCCAAAATGGCCTCCAGATATGCTGAGTATAGGTGTCAGTGGTGTTTCAGTGTGAATCTGTTGATTCTGATCCAAAATGGCCTCCAGATATGCTGAGTATAGGTGTCAGTGGTGTTTCAGTGTAAAACTGTTGATTCTGATCCAAAATGGCCTCCAGATATGCTGAGTATTGGTGTCAGTGGTGTTTCAGTGTAAAACTGTTGATTCTGATCCAAAATGGCCTCCAGATATGCTGAGTATTGGTGTCAGTGGTGTTTCAGTGTGAATCTGTTGATTCTGATCCAAAATGGCCTCCAGATATGCTGAGTATTGGTGTCAGTGGTGTTTCTATTCCAGGGTAGCAGCACACATAGCTGGTATGGCCAGCTGGTAGTGTCACTCAGTGGCTGGTGTGACTCAAACGGCTCTCTGTTCACTATATAGTGCACTACTGTTGACCAGGGACCATAGGGTTCACAGGGCTCTGGTCAAAGGTAGTGCACTATATAGGGAATAGGTAGTGCACTATATAGGGAATAGGTAGTGCACTATATAGGGAATAGGTAGTGCACTATATAGGGAATAGGTAGTGCACTATATAGGGAATAGGTAGTGCACAATATAGGGAATAGGTAGTGCACTATATAGGGAATAGGTAGTGCACTATTTAGGGAATAGGTAGTGCACTATATAGGGAATAGGTAGTGCACTATATAGGGAATAGGTAGTGCACTATTTAGGGAATAGGTAGTGCACTAGATAGTGAATAGGTAGTGCACTTCATAGGGAATAGGCTGCCATTTGGGATGCAGACGCTGTGTCAACGAGGACAGAGAGAGAGAGAACAGCTGGCTGTAGTTCAACATGTCTGAAAGACACACAGTCATTAATGACAGATTCACCTCCAGTCATTAATGACAGATTCACCTCCAGTCATTAATGATAGATTCACCTCCAGTCATTAATGATAGATTCACCTCCAGTCATTAATGGCAGATTCACCTCCAGTCATTAATGGCAGATTCACCTCCAGTCATTAATGATAGATTCACCTCCAGTCATTAATGATAGATTCACCTCCAGTCATTAATGACAGATTCACCTCCAGTCATTAATGGTAGATTCACCTCCAGTCATTAATGACAGATTCACCTCCAGTCATTAATGACAGATTCACCTCCAGTCATTAATGACAGATTCACCTCTAGTCATTAATGGCAGATTCACCTCCAGTCATTAATGACAGATTCACCTCCAGTCATTAATGACAGATTCACCTCTAGTCATTAATGACAGATTCACCTCCAGTCATTAATGATAGATTCACCTCCAGTCATTAATGACAGATTCACCTCCAGTCATTAATGACAGATTCACCTCCAGACATTAATGATAGATTCACCTCCAGTCATTAATGACAGATTCACCTCTAGTCATTAATGACAGATTCACCTCTAGTCATTAATGACAGATTCACCTCCAGTCATTAATGATAGATTCACCTCCAGTCATTAATGACAGATTCACCTCCAGTCATTAATGACAGATTCACCTCCAGACACACAGTCATTAATGACAGATTCACCTCCAGTCATTAATGACAGATTCACCTCCAGTCATTAATGACAGATTCACCTCCAGTCATTAATGACAGATTCACCTCCAGTCATTAATGACAGATTCACCTCCAGTCATTAATGACAGATTCACCTCCAGTCATTAATGATAGATTCACCTCCAGTCATTAATGACAGATTCACCTCCAGTCATTAATGACAGATTCACCTCCAGTCATTAATGACAGATTCACCTCCAGACACACAGTCATTAATGATAGATTCACCTCTAGTCATTAATGACAGATTCACCTCTAGTCATTAATGACAGATTCACCTCCAGTCATTAATGACAGATTCACCTCCAGACACACAGTCATTAATGACAGATTCACCTCCAGTCATTAATGACAGATTCACCTCCAGTCATTAATGACAGATTCACCTCCAGTCATTAATGACAGATTCACCTCCAGTCATTAATGACAGATTCACCTCCAGTCATTAATGATAGATTCACCTCCAGTCATTAATGACAGATTCACCTCCAGTCATTAATGACAGATTCACCTCCAGTCAGTAATGACAGATTCACCTCCAGACACACAGTCATTAATGACAGATTCACCTCCAGTCACACAGTCATTAATGGCAGATTCACCTCCAGTCATTAATGACAGATTCACCTCCAGTCACACAGTCATTAATGACAGATTCACCTCCAGTCATTAATGACAGATTCACCTCCAGTCATTAATGACAGATTCACCTCCAGTCATTAATGATAGATTCACCTCCAGTCATTAATGGCAGATTCACCTCCAGTCATTAATGACAGATTCACCTCCAGTCACACAGTCATTAATGACAGATTCACCTCCAGTCATTAATGACAGATTCACCTCCAGTCATTAATGACAGATTCACCTCCAGTCATTAATGATAGATTCACCTCCAGTCATTAATGGCAGATTCACCTCCAGTCATTAATGACAGATTCACCTCCAGACACACAGTCATTAATGACAGATTCACCTCCAGTCATTAATGACAGATTCACCTCCAGACACACAGTCATTAATGACAGATTCACCTCCAGTCATTAATGACAGATTCACCTCCAGTCATTAATGACAGATTCACCTCCAGTCATTAATGACAGATTCACCTCCAGTCATTAATGACAGATTCACCTCCAGACACACAGTCATTAATGACAGATTCACCTCCAGTCATTAATGACAGATTCACCTCCAGTCATTAATGACAGATTCACCTCCAGACACACAGTCATTAATGACAGATTCACCTCCAGTCATTAATGACAGATTCACCTCCAGTCATTAATGACAGATTCACCTCCAGACACACAGTCATTAATGACAGATTCACCTCCAGACACACAGTCATTAATGGTAGATTCACCTCCAGTCATTAATGACAGATTCACCTCCAGACATTAATGGTAGATTCACCTCCAGTCATTAATGACAGATTCACCTCCAGTCATTAATGACAGATTCACCTCCAGACATTAATGGTAGATTCACCTCCAGTCATTAATGACAGATTCACCTCCAGTCATTAATGACAGATTCACCTCCAGTCATTAATGACAGATTCACCTCCAGTCATTAATGACAGATTCACCTCCAGTCATTAATGACAGATTCACCTCCAGACATTACTGGTAGATTCACCTCCAGTCATTAATGACAGATTCACCTCCAGTCATTAATGACAGATTCACCTCCAGTCATTAATGACAGATTCACCTCCAGTCATTAATGACAGATTCACCTCCAGTCATTAATGACAGATTCACCTCCAGTCATTAATGACAGATTCACCTCCAGTCATTAATGACAGATTCACCTCCATTCATTAATGGCAGATTCACCTCCAGACACACAGTCATTAATGGCAGATTCACCTCCAGTCATTAATGGCAGATTCACCTCCAGACACACAGTCATTAATGACAGATTCACCTCCAGACACACAGTCATTAATGGCAGATTCACCTCCAGACACACAGTCATTAATGACAGATTCACCTCCAGTCATTAATGACAGATTCACCTCCAGTCATTAATGGCAGATTCACCTCCAGACACACAGTCATTAATGACAGATTCACCTCCAGACACACAGTCATTAATGACAGATTCACCTCCAGTCATTAATGGCAGATTCACCTCCAGTCATTAATGACAGATTCACCTCCAGTCATTAATGGCAGATTCACCTCCAGTCACACAGTCATTAATGACAGATTCACCTCCAGTCATTAATGACAGATTCACCTCCAGTCATTAATGACAGATTCACCTCCAGACACACAGTCATTAATGACAGATTCACCTCCAGACACACAGTCATTAATGACAGATTCACCTCCAGTCATTAATGACAGATTCACCTCCAGTCATTAATGACAGATTCACCTCCAGTCATTAATGACAGATTCACCTCCAGTCATTAATGACAGATTCACCTCCAGTCATTAATGATAGATTCACCTCCAGTCATTAATGACAGATTCACCTCCAGTCATTAATGACAGATTCACCTCCAGTCATTAATGACAGATTCACCTCCAGACACACAGTCATTAATGACAGATTCACCTCCAGTCACACAGTCATTAATGGCAGATTCACCTCCAGTCATTAATGACAGATTCACCTCCAGTCACACATTCATTAATGACAGATTCACCTCCAGTCATTAATGACAGATTCACCTCCAGTCATTAATGACAGATTCACCTCCAGTCATTAATGATAGATTCACCTCCAGTCATTAATGGCAGATTCACCTCCAGTCATTAATGACAGATTCACCTCCAGTCACACAGTCATTAATGACAGATTCACCTCCAGTCATTAATGACAGATTCACCTCCAGTCATTAATGACAGATTCACCTCCAGTCATTAATGATAGATTCACCTCCAGTCATTAATGGCAGATTCACCTCCAGTCATTAATGACAGATTCACCTCCAGACACACAGTCATTAATGACAGATTCACCTCCAGTCATTAATGACAGATTCACCTCCAGACACACAGTCATTAATGACAGATTCACCTCCAGTCATTAATGACAGATTCACCTCCAGTCATTAATGACAGATTCACCTCCAGTCATTAATGACAGATTCACCTCCAGTCATTAATGACAGATTCACCTCCAGACACACAGTCATTAATGACAGATTCACCTCCAGTCATTAATGACAGATTCACCTCCAGTCATTAATGACAGATTCACCTCCAGACACACAGTCATTAATGACAGATTCACCTCCAGTCATTAATGACAGATTCACCTCCAGTCATTAATGACAGATTCACCTCCAGACACACAGTCATTAATGACAGATTCACCTCCAGACACACAGTCATTAATGGTAGATTCACCTCCAGTCATTAATGACAGATTCACCTCCAGACATTAATGGTAGATTCACCTCCAGTCATTAATGACAGATTCACCTCCAGTCATTAATGACAGATTCACCTCCAGACATTAATGGTAGATTCACCTCCAGTCATTAATGACAGATTCACCTCCAGTCATTAATGACAGATTCACCTCCAGTCATTAATGACAGATTCACCTCCAGTCATTAATGACAGATTCACCTCCAGTCATTAATGACAGATTCACCTCCAGACATTACTGGTAGATTCACCTCCAGTCATTAATGACAGATTCACCTCCAGTCATTAATGACAGATTCACCTCCAGTCATTAATGACAGATTCACCTCCAGTCATTAATGACAGATTCACCTCCAGTCATTAATGACAGATTCACCTCCAGTCATTAATGACAGATTCACCTCCAGTCATTAATGACAGATTCACCTCCATTCATTAATGGCAGATTCACCTCCAGACACACAGTCATTAATGGCAGATTCACCTCCAGTCATTAATGGCAGATTCACCTCCAGACACACAGTCATTAATGACAGATTCACCTCCAGACACACAGTCATTAATGGCAGATTCACCTCCAGACACACAGTCATTAATGACAGATTCACCTCCAGTCATTAATGACAGATTCACCTCCAGTCATTAATGGCAGATTCACCTCCAGACACACAGTCATTAATGACAGATTCACCTCCAGACACACAGTCATTAATGACAGATTCACCTCCAGTCATTAATGGCAGATTCACCTCCAGTCATTAATGACAGATTCACCTCCAGTCATTAATGGCAGATTCACCTCCAGTCACACAGTCATTAATGACAGATTCACCTCCAGTCATTAATGACAGATTCACCTCCAGTCATTAATGACAGATTCACCTCCAGACACACAGTCATTAATGACAGATTCACCTCCAGACACACAGTCATTAATGACAGATTCACCTCCAGTCATTAATGACAGATTCACCTCCAGACACACAGTCATTAATGACAGATTCACCTCCAGTCATTAATGGCAGATTCACCTCCAGTCATTAATGACAGATTCACCTCCAGTCATTAATGACAGATTCACCTCCAGACACACAGTCATTAATGACAGATTCACCTCCAGTCATTAATGGTAGATTCACTTCCAGTCATTAATGACAGATTCATCTCCAGTCATTAATGACAGATTCACCTCCAGACACACAGTCATTAATGACAGATTCACCTCCAGTCATTAATGACAGATTCACCTCCAGTCATTAATGGCAGATTCACCTCCAGTCATTAATGGCAGATTCACCTCCAGTCATTAATGGCAGATTCACCTCCAGTCATTAATGGCAGATTCACCTCCAGTCACACAGTCATTAATGGCAGATTCACCTCCAGTCATTAATGGCAGATTCACCTCCAGTCATTAATGGCAGATTCTACTCCAGTCATTAATGGCAGATTCACCTCCAGTCACACAGTCATTAATGGCAGATTCACCTCCAGTCACACAGTCATTAATGACAGATTCACCTCCAGTCATTAATGACAGATTCACCTCCAGTCATTAATGACAGATTCACCTCCAGACACACAGTCATTAATGACAGATTCACTTCCAGTCATTAATGACAGATTCACCTCCAGACACACAGTCATTAATGGCAGATTCACCTCCAGTCATTAATGACAGATTCACCTCCAGTCATTAATGACAGATTCACCTCCAGTCATTAATGACAGATTCACCTCCAGTCATTAATGACAGATTCACCTCCAGTCATTAATGGTAGATTCACCTCCAGTCATTAATGACAGATTCATCTCCAGTCATTAATGACAGATTCACCTCCAGTCATTAATGGTAGATTCACCTCCAGTCATTAATGACAGATTCACCTCCAGTCATTAATGACAGATTCACCTCCAGTCATTAATGACAGACTCACCTCCAGTCATTAATGACAGATTCACCTCCAGTCATTAATGACAGATTCACCTCCATTCATTAATGACAGATTCACCTCCAGTCATTAATGACAGATTCACCTCCAGTCATTAATGGCAGATTCACCTCCAGTCATTAATGACAGATTCACCTCCAGTCATTAATGACAGATTCACCTCCAGTCATTAATGACAGATTCACCTCCAGTCATTAATGACAGATTCACCTCCAGTCATTAATGGCAGATTCACCTCCAGTCATTAATGACAGATTCACCTCCAGTCATTAATGGCAGATTCACCTCCAGTCACACAGTCATTAATGACATATTCACCTCCAGTCATTAATGGCAGATTCACCTCCAGTCATTAATGGCAGATTCACCTCCAGTCATTAATGACAGATTCACCTCCAGTCATTAATGACAGATTCACCTCCAGTCATTAATGACAGATTCACCTCCAGTCACACAGTCATTAATGACAGATTCACCTCCAGTCACACAGTCATTAATGACAGATTCACCTCCAGACACACAGTCATTAATGACAGATTCACCTCCAGTCATTAATGGTAGATTCACCTCCAGTCACACAGTCATTAATGACAGATTCACCTCCAGTCATTAATGGTAGATTCACCTCCAGTCATTAATGGCAGATTCACCTCCAGTCACACAGTCATTAATGGTAGATTCACCTCCAGTCATTAATGACAGATTCATCTCCAGTCACACAGTCAATAATGGTAGATTCACCTCCAGTCATTAATGACAGATTCACCTCCAGTCACACAGTCATTAATGGTAGATTCACCTCCAGTCATTAATGACAGATTCACCTCCAGTCATTAATGACAGATTCACCTCCAGTCATTAATGGTAGATTCACCTCCAGTCATTAATGGCAGATTCACCTCCAGTCATTAATGGTAGATTCACCTCCAGTCATTAATGACAGATTCACCTCCAGTCATTAATGGCAGATTCACCTCCAGTCATTAATGGCAGATTCACCTCCAGTCATTAATGGTAGATTCACCTCCAGTCATTAATGGTAGATTCACCTCCAGTCATTAATGACAGATTCACCTCCAGTCATTAATGGTAGATTCACCTCCAGTCACACAGTCATTAATGGTAGATTCACCTCCAGTCATTAATGACAGATTCACCTCCAGTCACACAGTCATGAATGGTAGATTCACCTCCAGTCATTAATGACAGATTCACCTCCAGTCATTAATGGCAGATTCACCTCCAGTCATTAATGGCAGATTCACCTCCAGTCATTAATGGTAGATTCACCTGTATCAAACATAACCCTTTATCAGGTAGGACATGAGTAATGTATCAAACATAAACCTTTATCAGGTAGGACATGAGTAATGTATCAAACATAACCCTTTACCAGGTAGGACATGAGTAATGTATCAAACATAACCCTTTATCAGGTAGGACATGTGTAATGTATCAAACATAACCCTTTACCAGGTAGGACATGAGTAATGTATCAAACATAACCCTTTACCAGGTAGAACATGAGTAATGTATCAAACATAACCCTTTACCAGGTAGGACATGAGTAATGTATCAAACATAACCCTTTACCAGGTAGGACATGAGTAATGTATCAAACATAACCCTTTACCAGGTAGGACATGAGTAATGTATCAAACATAACCCTTTATCAGGTAAGACATGAGTAGCACAGCTGTCTTCTCTTTCTGTTATTCTCAACCTGATTGACTCAATGTTATCCTGGTTCCAGATCTGTTTGTTATGTCACCTGACAATGACCATATGTATTGGCAAGACAGCACAAACAGATCTGGGACCTGGCTAAATCAATGTGGCAGTATGTAATGAAGTAGCCATGGTTATACGATGCTCTGTGATTTGTAGGGAGAGTCTGAGTTTGCACGCATCATGTCTCTAGTGGATCCCAACGGGTCCAACAAGGTGACCTTCCAGTCCTTCGTTGACTTCATGACTAGAGAGACGTCCGACTCAGACACCTCAGAGCAGGTCCTCGCCTCCTTCAAGATCCTGGCTGCTGATAAGGTGACAAGTGATGGTTCTCTGTGTCTCTCTCACTCGCTTTCTCTCTGTCTCTCTCACTTGCTTCCTCTCTGTCTGTCTCTTTCACCCGCTTTCTCTCTGTCTCTCTCACTTGCTTCCTTTCTCTCTCTCTGTCTCTCTCACTTGCTTCCTTTCTCTCTGTCTGTCTCTTTCACTCGCTATTCTCTCTGTCTCTCTCACTTGCTTCCTCTCTGTCTGTCTCTTTCACCCGCTTTCTCTCTGTCTCTCTCACTTGCTTCCTCTCTGTCTGTCTCTTTCACCCGCTTTCTCTCTGTCTCTCTCACTTGCTTCCTCTCTGTCTGTCTCTTTCACCCGCTTTCTCTCTGTCTCTCTCACTTGCTTCCTCTTTCACGCCTTGCTTTATCTGTCTCGCACATGCTTACTCTCTCTCTCTCTCGCTCTCTCTCTCTCGAGCACTTTCTCTCTCTCTCTAGCCAAGTCATGTTAAAGTTTATTTTACAATGTCATCTCAAATGTGTGTCCCTAATGTCCCTTTGTGTTATCTTTTCCACAGCCCTTCATCCTGCTGGAGGAGCTGCGTAGAGAGCTGCCCCCAGAACAGGCAGAGTACTGCATCGCCAGGATGCCCCTCTACAATGGGCCTGATGGGGTCCCAGGGGCCCTGGACTACACTGTCTTCTCCACTGCCCTCTACGGGGAGAGCGACCTCTAGCTTCACACTCCAGAAATGCACCCTGACCTCGTATCAGTCTCGCACCATTTTTGTTCCACACATTTACATTGAAATGGATTCATATTTTGACCGGTACTAAAAGGTAGTTATGTTTGAGAAATACAAAAGCATTTTAAAGCCGTTTCATGAGTGTATGATTTCTAAAGAGTAGGGAGAAATATTTATTTCAAAGGACTGAGCAGGATTCATTCACTGGATAAAAAAAGATGACTCAGTAAATGTGAAATTACATGTGATTCACATAAAAGTAACTTACACATTAAAAGTAACTTACACATAAAAGTAACTTACACATAAAAAGTAACTTACACATAAAAGTAACTTACACATAAAAGTAACTTACACATAAAAAGTAACTTACACATAAAAGTAACTTACACATAAAAAGTAACTTACACATAATAGTAACTTACACATAAAAAGTAACTTACACATAAAAAGTAGCTTACACATAAAAGTAACTTACACATAAGAAAAAGTTACACAAAGTTACACATAAAAAGTAACTTACACATAAAAAGTAACTTACACATTAAAAGTAGCTTACACATTAAAAGTAACTTGCACATAAAAAGTAACTTACACAAGAAGCGCTACTAAGTTATTTGCTAGTTACCGTTGGAGACCTAAAGATACGAAGTGATGAGAAGCTTGTATTGTAACAGTGTTTGCACTCTTCTAAATTATTACATAAAAAACAGGGGACGGTTTTGCCTCATCTGTTCAGTGCCTAAAATGAATGAAAAATGACCCAGTATGCTAGTCTGGTCCCAGATCTGATCTCACTAGCCTGGTCCCAGATCTGATCTCACCTAGTCTGGTCCCAGATCTGATCTCACTAGCCTGGTCCCAGATCTGATCTCACCTAGCCTGGTCCCAGATCTGATCTCACCTAGTCTGGTCCCAGATCTGATCTCACTAGCCTGGTCCCAGATCTGATCTCACTAGCCTGGACCCAGATCTGATCTCACAGCCTGGTCCCAGATCTGATCTCACAGCCTGGTCCCAGATCTGATCTCACAGCCTGGTCCCAGATCTAATCTCACTAGCCTGGTCCCAGATCTGATCTTGCCAGCCTGACCCCAGATCTGATCTCTCTAGCCTGAGCCCAGATCTGATCTCGCCAGCCTGGCCCCAGATCTGTTTGTGCTCTAATTCACCCAGGCTACATTATAATCCATCCAGGCTGCATTATAATCCACCCAGGCTACATTATAATCCACCCAGGCTGCATTATAATCCACCCAGGCTACATTATAATCCACCCAGGCTACATTATAATCCACCCAGGCTACATTATAATACACCAAGGCTACATTATAATCCCCCCAGGCTACATTATAATCCATCCAGGCTGCATTATAATCCACCCAGGCTACATTATAATTCACCCAGGCTACATTATAATCCACCCAGGCTACATTATAATCCACCCAGGCTACATTATAATCCACCCAGGCTACATTACAATCCACCCAGGCTACATTATAATTCACCCAGGCTACATTATAATCCACCCAGGCTACATTATAATCCACCCAGGCTACCAGTATGTCAGAACTGCAGTGCTGTTTATTGTCAAAACGAGTGAAAACTTGTGTTTCATGATTGGAGTCGAGTTTCCCCTAAAGGCTCATGTTGAGTCAGTCTAGCATTTCTCCCATTAATGTTTAGGGTTAAGCTTGGGGGAGGAGAAGCTGATCCTAGGTCTGTACCGAGGGGAAACTTTCACCCCCAGAGACTCATGATTGGACAGTAACTAGGCTGTGTTTGATGCCAGAAACAAAATAATGTAACTGTAAAATAACAAACTGTTTGTCTGGGTAAAACTACAATCTTAGTCTCCTCAAGAACGCTGGTGTGGAATCTGAAGCTATGAAGAGTTTCTAGTGTAAGACGAAGGAGCAGAAAATAAACTCAGTGATTAAAACCTTTCGGTAGTTTTTCTTCTGTTTTGCTGAACGTTCTGAATATCCTAGTTGAATAAACCTGTTGATTACGGCACAATACAGGCAGGTAGACTTTCTGATTATTTTAGGACGTGTTTTTTTCCCCCTCAGATTTGTACTTTCTAGGCTTTGTTGAGGCTTTGTCAAGTTATGTAAGAAAATAACATCAACGGGAAGTCTATACATTTTCAGCCATGATTTTAAACGCCTTATTAAATAAAAGGCTTTGGAATCTGTGTCAAACCAACTTTCCCTTTCAGAGAGCTGACACCTTGAACATGTAATCAGTTAGCTCCATTTTCATGCCACATATCGTAGTAATTCTTCTCCTTGTCGGACATGAATGTTGCCCAATCACACCTGCGCATGCGTGGTTCCGCAGCTCCTCCACGCCAGACCGAGGAAAGTGATTTATGGACATTGAGTTGACAAGCAGCCGCCGGCAGGGTCAGTGTGGGTTGCTCGTCAGGCACTTTTTGTTCCTTTGCAGTTAAAACCAACCAAAAGAAGAAGAATTTACAAGCCATGGCGCCTACAATATATGAGAGTTCAACAAGAAAAGGTAAACTGTTGCAACTTCCTGGTTTAGTATTAAACGTTAGCTAGATATGAGCTGGCTGCCTAGCAGCTGTCAATGACTGGCTAGATAGTTGAAGTTGGTTAGCTAGCTAGCTGTATATCCACGTGAATTTATGGTCGACATTTTTCCATCCAGCTACCCTAAATGACAAACGTTTTTTATTTATTCATTCATTCATAGATAGATAGATAGTTACATAGCGAGCTAGTCAACATGTGCTAGCTGCATGTTCCACTGCCTGGTAGAGTAACGTTAGCAAAACACGGCCAAAGAGATAGATAGTTAGCAGGGAACGTTCCGTTCTAATTTATAAGTTTGGGTCAGAATGTCAGGACACGAAACGTTTCTAAACCTGACGGAAACGAAACGGGAGGGACCTACCTGAATTTGTCCAATAGAAACTCTGGTGTTATTTGCAAAACTCGAGTTCCTGAATTTGTAAAAATATAAACTCTCGTTTTAGTTGCAAAACGTGTAACTACTGTTTCCATTGGACAAATTCACGTAAGTCTTATCCCCGTTCCGTTTGTTTCCATTTAAGAAACGTTTTACAACTGAAACCGCGTAATGAATACACCCCAGCTGACCTGGCACGTGTAAACCACTTCCATGTAAACAAGCAAGTTAAATAACATCTTAGCTCGGGAATGGACAACTGATGGGCCTTTTGTAGGCCCGCAGATCAATCCCCCTCCACAGAAATATTATTATATATATACAGTACCAGTCAAAAGTTTGGACACACCTACTCATTCCAGCGTTTTTCTTAGTTTTTTAAAACTATTTTCTACATTGTAGAAAAGTAGTGAAGACATCAACTATGGAATAACACATATCAAATCATGTAGTAACCAAAAAAAGTGATGTAACAAATCAAAATATATTTGATATTCTTCAAAGTAGCCACCATTTGCCTTTAAATGACAGCTTGGCATTCTCTCAACCAGTTTATATAACCATATTAACAAGTAATATACTAACTGCAGAGCTCCACTAGAGGCTGAGCTCAGGGAGCTGTTAGGCAAGAGGATCATGATACTAGATGGAGGGATGGGAACATATTAAACATGTCATAACCATATTAACATGTTAACTGTATACCTCAGGTAGTGGCCCTAGCAGAGCTTCCCTAGAGGCTGAGCTCAGGGAGCTGTTAGGCAAGAGGATCATGATACTAGATGGAGGGATGGGAACGTATTAAACATGTCATAACCATATTAACATGTGAACTGCATACCTCAGGTAGTGGCCCTAGCAGAGCTTCCCTAGAGGCTGAGCTCAGGGAGCTGTTAGGCAAGAGGATCATGATACTAGATGGAGGGATGGGCACCATGATCCAGGAGAGGCGATTGGAGGAGGAACACTTCAGGGGGGAGGAGTTTAAAGACCACACCCACAGCCTGAAGGGCAACAACGACCTGCTGAGCATCACCCAGAGTGATGTCATCTACAATATACACAAGGTACGGTGATGTCATCTACAATATACACAAGGTACGGTGATGTCATCTACAATATACACAAGGTACGGTGATGTCATCTACAATATACACAAGGTACGGTGATGTCATCTACAATATACACAAGGTACGGTGATGTCATCTACAATATACACAAGGTACGGTGAAGTCATCTACAATATACACAAGGTACGGTGATGTCACCTACAATATACACAAGGTACGGTGATGTCATCTACAATATACACAAGGTACGGTGATGTCATCTACAATATACACAAGGTACGGTGATGTCATCTACAATATACACAAGGTACGGTGATGTCATCTACAATATACACAAGGTACGGTGATGTCATCTACAATATACACAAGGTACGGTGATGTCATCTACAATATACACAAGGTACGGTGATGTCATCTACAATATACACAAGGTACGGTGATGTCACCTACAATATACACAAGGTACGGTGATGTCATCTACAATATACACAAGGTAAGGTGTCACCTACAATATACACAAGGTACGGTGATGTCATCTACAATATACACAAGGTACGGTGATGTCATCTACAATATACACAAGGTAAGGTGATGTCATCTACAATATACACAAGGTACGGTGATGTCATCTACAATATACACAAGGTACGGTGATGTCATCTACAATATACACAAGGTACGGTGATGTCATCTACAATATACACAAGGTACGGTGATGTCATCTACAATATACACAAGGTACGGTGATGTCATCTACAATATACACAAGGTACGGTGATGTCACCTACAATATACACAAGGTAAGGTGATGTCACCTACAATATACACAAGGTACGGTGATGTCATCTACAATATACACAAGGTACGGTGATGTCATCTACAATATACACAAGGTACGGTGATGTCACCTACAATATACACAAGGTGCGGTGATGTCATCTACAATATACACAAGGTACGGTGATGTCACCTACAACACGCACAAGGTACGGTGATGTCACCTACAATATGCACAAGGTGCGGTGATGTCATCTACAATATACACAAGGTACGGTGATGTCATCTACAATATACACAAGGTACGGTGATGTCACCTACAACACGCACAAGGTACGGTGATGTCACCACGCACAAGGTACGGTCAGTGGAGTTAAAGAGTGGTTCACGTCACCTACAACACAAGGTACGGTCAGTGGAGTTAAAGAGTGGTCACACACAAGGTACGGTGATGTCACCTACAACACACACAAGGTACGGTCAGTGGAGTTAAAGAGTGGTTCACGTTATCCAGGACCGCAACACACCTGCGATGTCAAAGTGAGGCTGTCATCAAAGCACCTGTCTGTCACGCCGTAGTAATAATTAACCTGCACCTAGATTTGTTGTTCTGTTATTGAGACGTATTTCCGATCTTTTTCCGGTCGACCTCCCGGGTGGCGCAGTGGTCTAGGGCACTGCATCGCAGTGCTAGCTGCGCCATCAGAGTCTCTGGGTTCACGCCCAGGCTCTGTCGCAGCCGGCCGCAACCGGGAGGTCCGTGGGGCGACGCACAATTGGCATAGCGTCGTCCGGGTTAGGGAGGGATTGGCCGGTAGGGATATCCTTGTCTCAGTATGTATAAAATGTAATAAAATGTATGCACTCTACTGTAAGTCGCTCTGGATAAGAGCGTCTGCTAAATGACTAAAATGTAAATGTAAATGTTTTTGTGGGAGACGGACGGACAGGATGACCCTTTTTGTTTGGTGAAACCCCCCGCTGCGTGAATAAGCATCGCCGTTCCTCTCTTGTGTTTGTTCCTAGGAATACCTGCTTGCCGGGGCCGACATCATTGAGACCAACACGTTCAGTAGCACCTGTATTGCCCAAGCCGACTACGGACTGGAACATTTGGTAAGAGAACGGGTCAGTGGGTGGTCCTGTAGAATAACACTCCGATTACCAATCAGAAGCTGTTATCACAACATCAGATCACCAATCAAAAGCTGTTATCGCAACATCAGATTACCAATCAAAAGCTGTTATCGCAACATCAGATCGCCAATCAAACGCTGTTATCACAACATCAGATCGCCAATCAAAAGCTGTTATCACAACATCAGATTACCAATCAATAGCTGTTATCACAACATCAGATTACCAATCAAAAGCTGTTATCGCAACATCAGATTACCAATCAATAGCTGTTATCACAACATCAGATTACCAATCAGAAGCTGTTATCGCAACATCAGATTACCAATCAGAAGCTGTAATCGCAACATCAGATCACATGTAGTCAGTCAGGGATAGGTTCCTGATAATGGAATTCATATGTTTAAAGTAATGACTAAAGAATTCCACCCTGAAACCATATAATTGTAGGAAATGTATTAGAATCATAAAACTCTAATCTGATGATGTGTGTAGTTTTAGTCAGAATTAGAACAAGGATCTTTTGTTCCTTTTTTAGTAGGTAAGCAGGGTGCAAGTGTGAAACAAATGATAAGAGGAGCTATCGACAGACGAGTTGTACTACTGTGTTCCTGTTAAAGGAATTTAATTCCTATATGTTTATCAACCAATTCAATTAAAACACTCTGCCCATACATAAGAATTTGTAAGATACTTATCAGCCTAAAATGGACAGAAACCAGTCTTATAATCAATCAATCAATCAATCAATCAATCAATAGCGTTTATTCTCGAGAGTACTGATCATAGTACAATTTACATCAGGTTATATAATAAAGATGATGTCATAGGTTTTAATGTCCATCCTCCTCTCGGATACAATGGCAGTACAGTTAGCGTTCTTATTTTGTCTGCCACCTGTTAGACAATCTGCAACCAACCCAAGGTCTCACCCCTCCCTGGGTAGACACAGCATTCCAGCCTGTCTGAAGACAACTCCATTCTTTCTAACAAGGAACACATTACATTCAGCATTATGATTATAATAGGATTCATTCATACAGTAACGTAGTAGTCTTCTGTTTAGTTATAATTCTGAGTCAAATGTATACATATTTTAGTCATTTATTCATAAAAAATCCCATAACAGTTCCTTACAGGACATTCTGTCCCCACCCGTGGAGGGGAGAAACTGTTAGGCTCGCAGAACATTATGAAAAATGTTGCAGATTAAAGAAACAATGTATCTGTGTAGTGGAAAAACACTGAGCAAGGCGTAGCTTAAAGAAACAATGTATCTGTGTCGTGGAAAAACACTGAGCAAGGCGTAGCTTAAAGAAACAATGTATCTGTGTAGTGGAAAAACACTGAGCAAGGCGTAGCTTAAAGAAACAATGTATCTGTGTAGTGGAAAAACACTGAGCAAGGCGTAGCTTAAAGAAACAATGTATCTGTGTAGTGGAAAAACACTGAGCAAGGCGTAGCTTAAAGAAACAATGTATCTGTGTAGTGGAAAAACACTGAGCAAGGCGTAGCTTAAAGAAACAATGTATCTGTGTGGTGGAAAAACACTGAGCAAGGCGTAGCTTAAAGAAACAATGTATCTGTGTAGTGGAAAAACACTGTCTGAGCAAGGCGTAGCTTAAAGAAACAATGTATCTGTGTAGTGGAAAAACACTGTCTGAGCAAGGCGTAGCTGAAGATTTGAACTTGTTTGTGTGTGTGTTATAAAGACTGTGTTTTGCATTTTTGATTTCATAACGTTCTCGTGAATAAACTGTACGGACCTTTTGCAGAAGCTGAGTCTTTGCCTAATTATTATTAAACCCAGGGTCTTATAAACCTCGGGCGATTGGTCAAAGCTTAAATAATTGTTAGTTATTATCATTGGGACTGAAAATTCTCGTGACAGCTTGGTCCTTCGAGCCGGATTTCAATATCTTTTTCTGTCGTTCCACGGAGACACCGAAACCGTGCATGGGCGGATGAAATATCCGTAGATTTAAGACCTGGCCCCTCTCTGAGGGTTCTTTACAGGCCGGTGGCGAACTGGTGCACGACAGAAACGGTGACGAGGTCCAACCTACATTTAAAATTCTCGTGACAGTTCCTAAAGGTGACTTGACACAATAAATGTCTCACTCACTCATTCAGGTTGTTTTGACTCCCTGATGTTTTCCCAGGCTTATCGTATGAACAAAGTGTCAGCAGAGATCGCCAGGAAAGCAGCAGATGACGTCACCAACCAGACAGGTCAGCCGATAAAGATGAAAGTATTTTCATTGGAGGAAAAAACCCTATTTGACATTGACAATATTGTGTAAAATAGATGTGTATTTATCTGTTTGTAACTCACACATCTTTTGTTTTTTTATGACCAGGTTGTAAGAGATACGTGGCGGGCGCCATGGGCCCCACCAATAAAACCCTGTCTGTGTCTCCCTCGGTGGAAAGACCAGACTTCAGGAACGTCAGTAAGAGAACAGCTTGTTGTTTTAGGCCCTCACTTCTTCTTCCTTCTTCTTCTCTGCCGTTTGGCAGGTGTTTTCAGAGCCCTACAGTGGTGTGAAATGTCACTACAGATCTACACTATACAGCTGTCTTAACTGTTATCCTATCGGTGTCTATAAGGCCTCTCAGATATACACTATACACTATGTATCTGTTATCCTATCGGTGTCTATAAGGCCTCTCATACCTACACTATGTATCTGTTACCCTATCAGGGTCTATAAGGCCTCTCAGATATACACTATACACTATGTATCTGTTATCCTATCAGGGTCTATAAGGCCTCTCAGATCTACACTATACACTATGTATCTGTTACCCTATCAGGGTCTATAAGGCCTCTCAGATATACACTATACACTATGTATCTGTTATCCTATCGGTGTCTATAAGGCCTCTCATACCTACACTATGTATCTGTTACCCTATCAGGGTCTATAAGGCCTCTCAGATATACACTATACACTATGTATCTGTTATCCTATCGGTGTCTATAAGGCCTCTCATACCTACACTATGTATCTGTTACCCTATCAGGGTCTATAAGGCCTCTCAGATATACACTATACACTATGTATCTGTTATCCTATCGGTGTCTATAAGGCCTCTCATACCTACACTATGTATCTGTTATCCAATCAGGGTCTATAAGGCCTCTCAGATATACACTATACACTATGTATCTGTTATCCTATCAGGGTCTATAAGGCCTCTCAGATCTACACTATACACTATGTATCTGTTACCCTATCAGGGTCTATAAGGCCTCTCAGACCTGCACTATACACTATGTATCTGTTATCCTATCAGGGTCTATAAGGCCTCTCATATCTACACTATGTATCTGTTACCCTATCAGGGTCTATAAGGCCTCTCAGATATACACTATACACTATGTATCTGTTATCCTATCGGTGTCTATAAGGCCTCTCATACCTACACTATGTATCTGTTATCCAATCAGGGTCTATAAGGCCTCTCAGATATACACTATACACTATGTATCTGTTATCCTATCAGGGTCTATAAGGCCTCTCAGATCTACACTATACACTATGTATCTGTTATCCTATCAGGGTCTATAAGGCCTCTCAGATATACACTATACACTATGTATCTGTTATCCTATCAGGGTCTATAAGGCCTCTCAGATCTACACTATACACTATGTATCTGTTACCCTATCAGGGTCTATAAGGCCTCTCAGACCTGCACTATACACTATGTATCTGTTATCCTATCAGGGTCTATAAGGCCTCTCAGATATACACTATACACTATGTATCTGTTATCCTATCAGGGTCTATAAGGCCTCTCATATCTACACTATGTATCTGTTATCCTATCAGGGTCTATAAGGCCTCTCATACCTACACTATACACTATGTATCTGTTATCCTATCAGGGTCTATAAGGCCTCTCAGATATACACTATACACTATGTATCTGTTATCCTATCAGGGTCTATAAGGCCTCTCAGATCTACACTATACACTATGTATCTGTTATCCTATCAGGGTCTATAAGGCCTCTCAGATATACACTATACACTATGTATCTGTTATCCTATCAGGGTCTATAAGGCCTCTCAGATCTACACTATACACTATGTAACTGTTACCCCATCAGGGTCTAAAAGGCCTCTCAGATGACTCTTGATAAACCATTGGTAACCTCCAGAGTTGGCTGTACTATCTCTGATGGTGCTACCGTGCTGAGTGGTCGTGTGTCTTCCCCCTCAGCCTTTGATGAGCTGGCTGAGGCCTACGCTGAGCAGGTCCGGGGTCTGTTGGATGGAGGAGCGGATATTATCATGGTGGAGACCATCTTTGACACGGCCAACGCCAAGGTACACCTTCTTCACTCGCTGTCTTCATCACTGACGGTCTTCATCACTGACGGTCTTCATCACTGACTGTCTTCATCACTGACGGTCTTCATCACTGACGGTCTTCATCACTGACTGTCTTCATCACTGACGGTCTTCATCACTGACGGTCATCTAGTTTCTATCAATATGATTCTAGTTTTACATACGATTCCATACAATTGATCATAATCAATGTATCTATTTTTATTTTTATTTTTTATCTTGTCATAAAGGCAGCACTGTTTGCTATCGACAAACTGTTTGAAGAGAGCTACGAACCAAGACCTATATTTGTAAGTATGAATTCTGTCTTTTGTCACTATCTTGACAGTATATTTCGTAGTTAAATTAACCAATAAATGTTCAATCTCTCACTAGAGAGGAGTTTATGTTCCTGTAGTGTGCAGAGCTACTAGATTTGATTGGTTGATTGTGCCGTGCTGCCAGATCTCAAGGACCGTATTGGTCAGGAGGAGGGCTGTGACCGTATTACAGCCAGATCTCAGGGACCGTATTGGTCAGGAGTAGGGCTGTGACCGTATTACAGCCAGATCTCAGGGACCGTATTGGTCAGGAGTAGGGCTGTGACCGTATTACAGCCAGATCTCAGGGACCGTATTGGTCAGGAGTAGGGCTGTGACCGTATTACAGCCACACCGGCTGTCATGGCAGCAGTCAAATTCCCTGTGACTGTTGGGTCACTGTGATCCCAATCCAAAACTGTGCAAATGAATGGCGCTGATGTGTAGCCTACCAAAGTTGTTAACTGTCTTCTCTAATCCAAGGGTGTTAAACTCATTCCACGGAGGGCCTGGTGTCTGCAGGGTTTTGGTTTTTCCTTTCAATAAAGACCTAGACAACCAGGTGAGGGGAGTTCCTTACTGAGACCTAGACAACCAGGTGAGGGGAGTTCCTTACTGAGACCTAGACAACCAGGTGAGGGGAGTTCCTTACTGAGACCTAGACAACCAGGTGAGGGGAGTTCCTTACTAAGACCTAGACAACCAGGTGAGGGGAGTTCCTTACTGAGACCTAGACAAACAGGTGAGGGGAGTTCCTTACTAAGACCTAGACAACCAGGTGAGGGGAGTTCCTTACTGAGACCTAGACAACCAGGTGAGGGGAGTTCCTTACTGAGACCTAGGACAAATAATCATCTGAACGATGAGGACGAATAATCACCTGAACGATGAGGACGAATAATCACCTGAACGATGAGGACGAATAATCACCTGAACGATGAGGACGAATAATAATCTGAACGATGAGGACAAATAATCATCTGAACGATGAGGACGAATAATCATCTGAACGATGAGGACGAATAATCACCTGAACGATGAGGACGAATAATCACCTGAACGATGAGGACAAATAATCACCTGAACGATGAGGACGAATAATCACCTGAACGATGAGGACAAATAATCACCTGAACGATGAGGACGAATAATCACCTGCACGATGAGGACGAATAATCACCTGAACGATGAGGACGAATAATCACCTGAACGATGAGGACGAATAATCACCTGAACGATGAGGACGAATAATCACCTGAACGATGAGGACGAATAATCACCTGAACGATGAGGACGAATAATCACCTGAACGATGAGGACGAATAATCACCTGAACGATGAGGACGAATAATCACCTGAACGATGAGGACGAATAATCACCTGAACGATGAGGACGAATAATCACCTGAACGATGAGGACGAATAATCACCTGAACGATGAGGACGAATAATCACCTGAACGATGAGGACAAATGGTGATGGGAGTTAGAGCTCCCGTTCTGAAATGGACACGGGTAAAGTCCCAGACCCAATATGCACAAATTCATTTTTAAAAACCTGTTCCGGAAAGGACCTAAAGGACAACGGGTCCGATCCGAGTGAAGGAAGCAGTAGAAAAAGCCAATTGTTTTGCTACTTCATTAAACCGGAGCCATGGAGAGGGGGGGCACGGTGAGCTGGAGCAGGCACAGATGGAGATTTACATCATGCAGCCATTATCTTTTAGATTTCGAAGACATTCCGAGGTTTATAGGCCATGTCACAAAATAATGGAATTTATTGTGACGGTGTAGGCTATATTAAATGCATTTAATCAACGTTTTTATCCCCCAAAGGTGCGCATCAACAGCTTGTAAGTGTGGAAGCCCAGAGACGCTAAACATGTTTGTTAAATAACGGTCAATTACCACGAGACCAGCATGACAATTACCGGCCGACAAAAATTGGATGACCGCCACAGTCCTAGACAGGAGTGGTCGTACTCTCTCAGGACAGATTGATTGTTTTTCTAGATATCAGGCACCATCGTGGACAGGAGTGGGTCGTACTCTCTCAGGACAGATTGATTGTGTTTCTAGATATCAGGCACCATCGTGGACAGGAGTGGTCGTACTCTCTCAGGACAGATTGATTGTGTTTCTAGATATCAGGCACCATCGTGGACAGGAGTGGTCATACTCTCTCAGGACAGATTGTGTTTCTAGATATCAGGCACCATCGTGGACAGGAGTGGTCGTACTCTCTCAGGACAGATTGTGTTTCTAGATATCAGGCACCATCGTGGACAGGAGTGGTCGTACTCTCTCAGGACAGATTGTGTTTCTAGATATCAGGCACCATCGTGGACAGGAGTGGTCGTACTCTCTCAGGACAGATTGTGTTTCTAGATATCAGGCACCATCGTGGACAGGAGTGGTCGTACTCTCTCAGGACAGATTGATTGTGTTTCTAGATATCAGGCACCATCGTGGACAGGAGTGGTCGTACTCTCTCAGGACAGATTGATTGTGTTTCTAGATATCAGGCACCATCGTGGACAGGAGTGGTCGTACTCTCTCAGGACAGATTGATTGTGTTTCTAGATATCAGGCACCATCGTGGACAGGAGTGGTCGTACTCTCTCAGGACAGATTGATTGTGTTTCTAGATATCAGGCACCATCGTGGACAGGAGTGGTCGTACTCTCTCAGGACAGATTGATTGTGTTTCTAGATATCAGGCACCATCGTGGACAGGACTGGTCGTACTCTCTCAGGACAGATTGATTGTGTTTCTAGATATCAGGCACCATTGTGGACAGGAGTGGTCGTACTCTCTCAGGACAGATTGATTGTGTTTCTAGATATCAGGCACCATCGTGGACAGGAGTGGTCGTACTCTCTCAGGACAGATTGATTGTGTTTCTAGATATCAGGCACTATCGTGGACAGGAGTGGTCGTACTCTCTCAGGACAGATTGATTGTGTTTCTAGATATCAGGCACCATCGTGGACAGGAGTTAGTCGTACTCTCTCAGGACATATTGATTGTGTTTCTAGATATCAGGCACCATCGTGGACAGGAGTGGTCGTACTCTCTCAGGACAGATTGATTGTGTTTCTAGATATCAGGCACCATCGTGGACAGGAGTGGTCGTACTCTCTCAGGACAGATTGATTGTGTTTCTAGATATCAGGCACCATCGTGGACAGGAGTGGTCGTACTCTCTCAGGACAGATTGATTGTGTTTCTAGATATCAGGCACCATCGTGGACAGGAGTTAGTCGTACTCTCTCAGGACAGATTGATTGTGTTTCTAGATATCAGGCACCATCGTGGACAGGAGTGGTCGTACTCTCTCAGGACAGATTGATTGTGTTTCTAGATATCAGGCACCATCGTGGACAGGAGTGGCCGTACTCTCTCAGGACAGATTGATTGTGTTTCTAGATATCAGGCACCATCGTGGACAGGAGTGGTCGTACTCTCTCAGGACAGATTGATTGTGTTTCTAGATATCAGGCACCATCGTGGACAGGAGTGGTCGTACTCCTTCAGGACAGATTGATTGTGTTTCTAGATATCAGGCACCATCGTGGACAGGAGTGGCCGTACTCTCTCAGGACAGATTGATTGTGTTTCTAGATATCAGGCACCATCGTGGACAGGAGTGGTCGTACTCTCTCGGGACAGACAGGAGAGGCCTTCGTCATCAGTGTGTCCCATGCCAAACCCCTCTGGTGAGTCTCTACATTCTGCTTCCGGACTTCAAAATTACCTTGTTGTTGACTTCCACATGTTTTCTCCTCAAGTTTTCTTCAAACTTCAGATCTGCTGGAGAGATTAATGGAATCTACAACATCTGTGTCTTATTCTGACCTCATCAGACTGCGCCTCAATAGGCTGATATACAGTGTGTTACTGTGTCTTATTCTGACCTCATCAGACTGCGCCTCAGTAGGCTGATATACAGTGTGTTATTCTGACCTCATCAGACTGCGCCTCAGTAGGCTGATATACAGTGTGTTATTCTGACCTCATCAGACTGGGCCTCAGTAGGCTGATATACAGTGTCTTATTCTGACCTCATCAGACTGCGCCTCAATAGGCTGATATACAGTGTGTTACTGTGTCTTATTCTGACCTCATCAGACTGCGCCTCAGTAGGCTGATATACAGTGTGTTATTCTGACCTCATCAGACTGCGCCTCAGTAGGCTGATATACAGTGTGTTATTCTGACCTCATCAGACTGGGCCTCAGTAGGCTGATATACAGTGTCTTATTCTGACCTCATCAGACTGCGCCTCAGTAGGCTGATATACAGTGTGTTACTGTGTCTTATTCTGACCTCATCAGACTGCGCCTCAGTAGGCTGATATACAGTGTGTTACTGTGTCTTATTCTGACCTCATCAGACTGGGCCTCAATAGGCTGATATACAGTGTGTTATTCTGACCTCATCAGACTGGGCCTCAGTAGGCTGATATACAGTGTCTTATTCTGACCTCATCAGACTGCGCCTCAGTAGGCTGATATACAGTGTGTTACTGTGTCTTATTCTGACCTCATCAGACTGCGCCTCAGTAGGCTGATATACAGTGTGTTACTGTGTCTTATTCTGACCTCATCAGACTGGGCCTCAATAGGCTGATATACAGTGTGTTACTGTGTCTTATTCTGACCTCATCAGACTGCGCCTCAGTAGGCTGATATACAGTGTGTTACTGTGTCCTATTCTGACCTCATCAGACTGCGCCTCAGTAGGCTGATATACAGTGTGTTACTGTGTCCTATTCTGACCTCATCAGACTGGGCCTCAGTAGGCTGATATACAGTGTCTTATTCTGACCTCATCAGACTGGGCCTCAGTAGGCTGATATACAGTGTGTTACTGTGTCCTATTCTGACCTCATCAGACTGCGCCTCAGTAGGCTGATGTACAGTGTGTTTCCTCTCTTCCAGTATTGGTCTTAACTGTGCCTTAGGAGCCACTGAGATGAGGCCTTTTATTGAAGCTATTGGGAAATGCACCACCGCTCACGTCTTATGCTACCCCAATGCAGGTAACCAGCACCCCGGCAACTTAGCATCTAGCTAGCTCACCTTTTGTTGTTTTGTGTTCACAACCACGATTTTGCTATTTTCACACACTCTGCTTGTTCCAGGTCTGCCCAATACGTTCGGTGGATACGATGAGACCCCGGAATTGACAGCCTCACATTTAAAGGTAAACTTAATGATTTATAGCTGGTCTACCCAATGAATGATCTATCGAATTGATTCAGCCAAATTAATAGATATCATACCCCTCCAAAATGCTAATCTCCCCTGTTATTGTAATGGTGAGAGGTTAGCATGTTTTAGGGGTATGATATAAAATGCTAATCTCCCCTGTTATTGTAATGGTGAGAGGTTAGCATGTTTTAGGGGTATGATATAAAATGCTAACCTCCCCTGTTATTGTAATGGTGAGAGGTTAGCATGTTTTAGGGGTATGATATAAAATGCTAACCTCCCCTGTTATTGTAATGGTGAGAGGTTAGCATGTTTTAGGGGTATGATATAAAATGATAACCTCCCCTGTTATGGTAATGGTGAGAGGTTAGCATGTCTTGTGGGTATGATATAAAATGCTAACCTCCCCTGTTATTGTAATGGTGAGAGGTTAGCATGTTTTAGGGGTATGATATAAAATGCTAACCTCCCCTGTTATTGTAATGGTGAGAGGTTAGCATGTCTTGTGGGTATGATATAAAATGCTAACCTCCCCTGTTATTGTAATGATGAGAGGTTAGCATGTTTAGGGGGTATGATATAAAATGCTAACCTCCCCTGTTATTGTAATGGTGAGAGGTTAGCATGTCTTGTAGGTATGATATAAAATGCTAACCTCCCCTGTTATTGTAATGGTGAGAGGTTAGCATGTTTTAGGGGTATGATATAAAATGCTAACCTCCCCTGTTATGGTAATGGTGAGAGGTTAGCATGTTTTAGGGGTATGATATAAAATGCTAACCTCCCCTGTTATTGTAATGGTGAGAGGTTAGCATGTTTTAGGGGTATGATATAAAATGCTAACCTTCCCTGTTATTGTAATGGTGAGAGGTTAGCATGTTTTAGGGGTATGATATAAAATGCTAACCTCCCCTGTTATTGTAATGGTGAGAGGTTAGCATGTTTTAGGGGTATGATATAAAATGCTAACCTCCCCTGTTATTGTAATGGTGAGAGGTTAGCATGTTTTAGGGGTATGATATAAAATGCTAACCTCCCCTGTTATTGTAATGGTGAGAGGTTAGCATGTTTTAGGGGTATGATATAAAATGCTAACCTCCCTGTTATTGTAATGGTAAGAGGTTAGCATGTTTTAGGGGTATGATATAAAATGCTAACCTCCCCTGTTATTGTAATGGTGAGAGGTTAGCATGTCTTGTGGGTATGATATAAAATGCTAACCTCCCCTGTTATTGTAATGGTGAGAGGTTAGCATGTCTTGTGGGTATGATATAAAATGCTAACCTCCCCTGTTATTGTAATGGTGAGAGGTTAGCATGTTTAGGGGGTATGATATAAAATGCTAACCTCCCCTGTTATTGTAATGGTGAGAGGTTAGCATGTTTTAGGGGTATGATATAAAATGCTAACCTCCCCTGTTATTGTAATGGTGAGAGGTTAGCATGTTTTAGGGGTATGATATGAAATGCTAACCTCCCCTGTTATTGTAATGGTGAGAGGTTAGCATGTTTTAGGGGTATGATATAAAATGCTAAATGCTATGTACAAAAAGGGCTGTAATTTCTAAACGGTTCACCCGATATGGATGAAAATAGCCTCAAATGAAAGCTGACAGTCTGCACTTTGACCTCCTAGTCATTGTATCATTACAGCGTGTATACACACTGACTGTCTCTTATTGGTGTAGGACTTTGCTACAGATGGTCTGGTGAATCTGGTTGGTGGATGCTGCGGAACGACTCCTGCACACATCAGGTTGTCTGCTCTGTCCTCTGTCACTATCTTCTGTCCAGCAATACGGAACGGATGTATTGTCTATAGATATAGGACTGGTGTATTGTCTATAGATATAGGACTGGTGTATTGTCTATAGATATAGGACTGGTGTATTGTCTATAGATATAGGACTGACGTAATGTCTATAGATATAGCACTGACGTATTGTCTATAGATATAGGACTGACGTATTGTCTATAGATATAGGACTGACGTATTGTCTATAGATATAGGACTGACGTATTGTCTATAGATATAGGACTGATGTATTGTCTATAGATATAGGACGGACGTATTGTCTATAGATATAGGACTGGCGTATTGTCTATAGATATAGGACTGGCGTATTGTCTATAGATATAGGACTGGCGTATTGTCTATAGATATAGGACTGACGTATTGTCTATAGATGTAGGACTGACGTATTGTCTATAGATATAGGACTGACGTATTGTCTATAGATGTAGGACTGACGTATTGTCTATAGATGTAGGACTGACGTATTGTCTATAGATGTAGAACTGACGTATTGTCTATAGATGTAGGACTGGCGTAATGTCTATAGATATAGGACTGATGTAATGTCTATAGATATAGGACTGATGTAATGTCTATAGATATAGGACTGACGTATTGTCTATAGATATAGAACTGATAGATAATGAAACTAATATACATCGCTCTACATGTGTTCAGGGCCATTGCTGAGAAAGTGAAGCACTGTCAGCCCAGAGTGCCCCCTACTGACGTCTTCCAGGACTACATGCTACTCGCAGGTACAACAACAGTAATTTTGATTGAGCTCTGTGTCCTTCCTGTCGTGGCCGTTCCAGGGCTGGTATTTATTATTGAGCTCTGTCCTTCCTGTCATGGCCGTTCCAGGGATGGTATTTATTACTGAGCTCTGTGTCCTTCCTGTCGTGGCCGTTCCAGGGCTGGTATTTATTATTGAGCTCTGTCCTTCCTGTCATGGCCGTTCCAGGGCTGGTATTTATTACTGAGCTCTGTGTCCTTTCTGTCGTGGCCGTTCCAGGGCTGGTATTTATTACTGAGCTCTGTGTCCTTCCTGTCATGGCCATTCCAGGGCTGGTATTTATTATTGAGCTCTGTGTCCTTCCTGTCATGACCGTTCCAGGGCTGGTATTTATTACTGAGCTCTGTGTCCTTCCTGTCGTGGCCGTTCCAGGGCTGGTATTTATTACTGAGCTCTGTGTCCTTCCTGTCATGGCCGTTCCAGGGCTGGTATTTATTACTGAGCTCTGTGTCCTTCCTGTCGTGGCCGTTCCAGGGCTGGTATTTATTATAAAGCCTTACAGAGTAGACGCTCTGAGATGTACCTTCTCAGTCACGGTAGCACTGATGAATAGTAGTAGCAGACCATTTTACCATTTTATTTTACCTTTTATTTAACGAGGCAATTCAGTTAGGAAACAAATTCTTATTTTCAATGACGGCCTAGGAACAGGGGGTTAACTGCCTTGTTCAGGGGCAGAACGACAGATTTTTACCTTGTCAGCTCGGGGAATTTGAACTTGCAACCTTTCGGTTACTAGTCCAACGCTCTAACCACCAGGCTACCTGCCTCCCCCCTCTAACCACTAGGCTACCTGCCTCCCCCCTCTAACCACTAGGCTACCTGCCTCCCCCCTCTAACCACTAGGCTACCTGCCTCCCCCCCTCTAACCACTAGGCTACCTGCCTCCCCCCTCTAACCCCTAGGCTACCTGCCTCCCCCCTCTAACCACTAGGCTACCTGCAGTACCCCCTCTAACCACTAGGCTACCTGCAGTACCCCCTCTAACCACTAGGCTACCTGCAGTACCCCCTCTAACCACTAGGCTACCTGCAGTACCCCCTCTAACCACTAGGCTACCTGCAGTACCCCCTCTAACCACTAGGCTACCTGCAGTACCCCCTCTAACCACTAGGCTACCTGCAGTACCCCCTCTAACCACTAGGCTACCTGCAGTACCCCCTCTAACCACTAGGCTACCTGCAGTACCCCCTCTAACCACTAGGCGACCTGCAGTACCCCCTCTAACCACTAGGCTACCTGCAGTACCCCCTCTAACCACTAGGCTACCTGCAGTACCCCCTCTAACCACTAGGCTACCTGCCTCCCCCCTCTAACCACTAGGCTACCTGCCTCCCCCCTCTAACCACTAGGCTACCTGCCTCCCCCCTCTAACCACTAGGCTACCTGCCTCCCCCCTCTAACCACTAGGCTACCTGCCTCCCCCCTCTAACCACTAGACTACCTGCCTCCCCCCTCTAACCACTAGGCTACCTGCCTCCCCCCTCTAACCACTAGACTACCTGCCCCCCCCCCCCTCTAACCACTAGGCTACCTGCCTCCCCCCCTCTAACCACTAGGCTACCTGCCTCCCCCCCTCTAACCACTAGGCTACCTGCCTCCCCCCCTCTAACCACTAGGCTACCTGCCTCCCCCTCTAACCACTAGGCTACCTGCCTCCCCCCTCTAACCACTAGGCTACCTGCCTCCCCCCTCTAACCACTAGGCTACCTGCCTCCCCCCCTCTAACCACTAGGCTACCTGCCTCCCTCCTCTAACCACTAGGCTACCTGCCTCCCTCCTCTAACCACTAGGCTACCTGCCTCCCTCCTCTAACCACTAGGCTACCTGCCTCCCTCCTCTAACCACTAGGCTACCTGCCTCCCCCCTCTAACCACTAGGCTACCTGCCTCCCCCCCTCTAACCACTAGGCTACCTGCCTCCCCCACTCTAACCACTAGGCTACCTGCCTCCCCCCTCTAACCACTAGGCTACCTGCCTCCCTCCTCTAACCACTAGGCTACCTGCCTCCCTCCTCTAACCACTAGGCTACCTGCCTCCCCCCTCTAACCACTAGGCTACCTGCCCCCCCCCCCCCCTCTAACCACTAGGGTACCTGCCTCCCCCCTCTAACCACTAGGCTACCTGCCTCCCTCCTCTAACCACTAGGCTACCTGCCTCCCTCCTCTAACCACTAGGCTACCTGCCTCCCCCCCTCTAACCACTAGGCTACCTGCCTCCCCCCTCTAACCACTAGGCTACCTGCCTCTAACCACTAGGCTACCTGCCTCCCTCCTCTAACCACTAGGCTACCTGCCTCCCTCCTCTAACCACTAGGCTACCTGCCTCCCTCCTCTAACCACTAGGCTACCTGCCTCCCCCCTCTAACCACTAGGCTACCTGCCTCCCTCCTCTAACCACTAGGCTACCTGCCTCCCCCCTCTAACCACTAGGCTACCTGCCTCCCCCCTCTAACCACTAGGCTACCTGCCTCCCCCCTCTAACCACTAGGCTACCTGCCTCCCCCCCTCTAACCACTAGGCTACCTGCCTCCCTCCTCTAACCACTAGGCTACCTGCCTCCCCCCTTTAACCACTAGGCTACCTGCCTCCCCTCCTCTAACCACTAGGCTACCTGCCTTCCCCCCTCTAACCACTAGGCTACCTGCATCCCCCCTCTAACCACTAGGCTACCTGCCTCCCCCCTCTAACCACTAGGCTACCTGCCTCCCTCCTCTAACCACTAGGCTACCTGCCTCCCTCCTCTAACCACTAGGCTACCTGCCTCCCCCCTCTAACCACTAGGCTACCTGCCCCCCCCCCCCCCCCCTCTAACCACTAGGGTACCTGCCTCCCCCCTCTAACCACTAGGCTACCTGCCTCCCCCCTCTAACCACTAGGCTACCTGCCTCCCCCCTCTAACCACTAGGCTACCTGCCTCCCTCCTCTAACCACTAGGCTACCTGCCTCTAACCACTAGGCTACCTGCCTCCCTCCTCTAACCACTAGGCTACCTGCCTCCCTCCTCTAACCACTAGGCTACCTGCCTCCCTCCTCTAACCACTAGGCTACCTGCCTCCCCCCTCTAACCACTAGGCTACCTGCCTCCCTCCTCTAACCACTAGGCTACCTGCCTCCCCCCTCTAACCACTAGGCTACCTGCCTCCCCCCTCTAACCACTAGGCTACCTGCCTCCCCCCTCTAACCACTAGGCTACCTGCCTCCCCCCCTCTAACCACTAGGCTACCTGCCTCCCCCCTCTAACCACTAGGCTACCTGCCCCCCCCCCCCCCCCCTCTAACCACTAGGGTACCTGCCTCCCCCCTCTAACCACTAGGCTACCTGCCTCCCTCCTCTAACCACTAGGCTACCTGCCTCCCTCCTCTAACCACTAGGCTACCTGCCTCCCCCCCTCTAACCACTAGGCTACCTGCCTCCCCCCCTCTAACCACTAGGCTACCTGCCTCCCCCCTCTAACCACTAGGCTACCTGCCTCTAACCACTAGGCTACCTGCCTCCCTCCTCTAACCACTAGGCTACCTGCCTCCCTCCTCTAACCACTAGGCTACCTGCCTCTAACCACTAGGCTACCTGCCTCCCTCCTCTAACCACTAGGCTACCTGCCTCCCTCCTCTAACCACTAGGGTACCTGCCTCCCCCCTCTAACCACTAGGCTACCTGCCTCCCTCCTCTAACCACTAGGCTACCTGCCTCCCTCCTCTAACCACTAGGCTACCTGCCTCCCCCCTCTAACCACTAGGCTACCTGCCTCCCTCCTCTAACCACTAGGCTACCTGCCTCCCCCCTCTAACCACTAGGCTACCTGCCTCCCCCCTCTAACCACTAGGCTACCTGCCTCCCCCCTCTAACCACTAGGCTACCTGCCTCCCCCCCTCTAACCACTAGGCTACCTGCCTCCCTCCTCTAACCACTAGGCTACCTGCCTCCCCCCTCTAACCACTAGGCTACCTGCCTCCCCCCTCTAACCACTAGGCTACCTGCCTTCCCCCCTCTAACCACTAGGCTACCTGCCTCCCCCCGTCTAACCACTAGGCTACCTGCCTCCCCCCCTTTAACCACAGATCATGTATGTTGTGTGTCGCAGGTCTGGAGCCTTTCCGGATCGGTCCGTACACTAACTTCGTCAACATCGGCGAGCGTTGCAACGTGGCTGGATCGAGGAAGTTCGCCAAGTTGATCATGTCGGGAAACTACGAGGTGAACCGTCTCCCGTTATTCTCCTCGTGATACCACCTGAATTTAAAAAACCCAGTCGAATACAGATTGCATGATCATTGTAGCGAGGAATATCTTCTCTTCTGTCCCCATGTCTGGTGTACCCGGGCCATGTTCAGTAGGGCACACCGTATCAAAACAAAAAAACTAAATGATGACTTATTGGACAAGTTCAGGTAGTTCCTCCCTGTTTCAGTCTATTCTTCTTGTGTTTGGTGCATATTAAACACAACCCTGTGACTCAATGTGTACCGGGTCCCTGTCTGTGAACCGGGTCCCTGTCTGTGAACCGGGTCCCTGTCTGTGTACCGGGTCCCTGTCTGTGAACCGGGTCCCTGTCTGTGAACCGGGTCCCTGTCTGTGAACCGTGTCCCTGTCTGTGAACCGGGTCCCTGTCTGTGAACCGTGTCCCTGTCTGTGAACCGTGTCCCTGTCTGTGAACCGGGTCCCTGTCTGTGAACCGGGTCCCTGTCTGTGAACCGTGTCCCTGTCTGTGAACCGGGTCCCTGTCTGTGAACCGGGTCCCTGTCTGTGAACCGTGTCCCTGTCTGTGAACCGTGTCCCTGTCTGTGAACCGTGTCCCTGTCTGTGAACCGGGTCCCTGTCTGTGAACCGTGTCCCTGTCTGTGAACCGTGTCCCTGTCTGTGAACCGGGTCCCTGTCTGTGAACCGGGTCCCTGTCTGTGAACCGTGTCCCTGTCTGTGAACCGTGTCCCTGTCTGTGAACCGTGTCCCTGTCTGTGAACCGTGTCCCTGTCTGTGAACCGTGTCCCTGTCTGTGAACCGTGTCCCTGTCTGTGAACCGGGTCCCTGTCTGTGAACCGGGTCCCTGTCTGTAAACCGGGTCCCTGTCTGTGAACCGGGTCCCTGTCTGTGAACCGGGTCCCTGTCTGTGAACCGGGTCCCTGTCTGTGAACCGGGTCCCTGTCTGTGAACCGGGTCCCTGTCTGTGAACCGGGTCCCTGTCTGTGAACCGGGTCCCTGTCTGTGAACCGGGTCCCTGTCTGTGAACCGGGTCCCTGTCTGTGAACCGGGTCCCTGTCTGTGAACCGGGTCCCTGTCTGTGAACCGTGTCCCTGTCTGTGAACCGGGTCCCTGTCTGTGAACCGGGTCCCTGTCTGTCTCCAGGAGGCGTTGAGCATAGCCAAGACCCAGGTGGAGATGGGAGCCCAGGTGTTGGACATCAACATGGATGAGGGGATGCTGGAGGGTCCTGCCGCCATGGCCCGGTTCTGCTGTCTCATAGCCTCCGAGCCTGACATCGCCAGGGTAGGAATCAACTTGACATTTCAAAATGATAGATAGCTGCACACTCTGACGTTTAATCATGTTTTCTAAACCATTTCCTGTGATAATTTCCTGTCCATTTCCTGTGATAATTTCCTGTCCATTTCCTGTGATAATTTCCTGTCCATTTCTTGATAATTTCCTGTCCATTTCCTGTGACATTACCAGAGAGGTAATGTCACTGAGCTACAGGAAGCAGAACCACATCGTTGAAGTGCTGGGAGATGCTGGGAAAACGAGACCACTCTAAGAACAGAGTTCATCTATAGAATAAGTCCTTTAGACCCTTTACTAAAGCTGAAGTTCACTTACCCAGCTCTCCTAGCTGTCCTCTGAATCCTCCTCTCTCTCTCCTCTCCTAGGTACCTCTGTGTATAGACTGGTCTAACTTCCAGGTGTCCTCTCTCTCTCTCTCTCCTCTCCTAGGTACCTCTGTGTATAGACTGGTCTAACTACCAGGTGTCCTCTCTCTCCTCTCCTCTCCTAGGTACCTCTGTGTATAGACTGGTCTAACTACCAGGTGTCCTCTCTCTCTCTCTCTCTCTCCTAGGTACCTCTGTGTATAGACTGGTCTAACTTCCAGGTGTCCTCCTCTCTCTCTCCTCTCCTAGGTTCCTCTGTGTATAGACTAGTCTAACTTCCAGGTGTCCTCTCTCTCTCCTCTCCTAGGTACCTCTGTGTATAGACTGGTCTAACTTCCAGGTGTCCTCTCTCTCTCTCTCCTCTCCTCTCCTGGGTACCTCTGTGTATAGACTGGTCTAACTTCCAGGTGTCCTCTCTCTCTCTCCTCTCCTAGGTACCTCTGTGTATAGACTGGTCTAACTTCCAGGTGTCCTCCTCTCTCTCTCTCCTCTCCTAGGTACCTCTGTGTATAGACTGGTCTAACTACCAGGTGTCCTCTCTCTCTCCTCTCCTAGGTACCTCTGTGTATAGACTGGTCTAACTTCCAGGTGTCCTCTCTCTCTCTCCTCTCCTAGGTTCCTCTGTGTATAGACTGGTCTAACTTCCAGGTGTCCTCTCTCTCTCTCTCTCCTCTCCTAGGTACCTCTGTGTATAGACTGGTCTAACTACCAGGTGTCCTCTCTCTCCTCTCCTCTCCTAGGTACCTCTGTGTATAGACTGGTCTAACTTCCAGGTGTCCTCTCTCTCCTCTCCTCTCCTAGGTACCTCTGTGTATAGACTGGTCTAACTACCAGGTGTCCTCTCTCTCCTCTCCTAGGTACCTCTGTGTATAGACTGGTCTAACTTCCAGGTGTCCTCTCTCTCTCTCCTCTCCTAGGTACCTCTGTGTATAGACTGGTCTAACTTCTAGGTGTCCTCTCTCTCTCTCTCCTCTCCTAGGTACCTCTGTGTATAGACTGGTCTAACTTCCAGGTGTCCTCCTCTCTCTCTCTCCTCTCCTAGGTACCTCTGTGTATAGACTGGTCTAACTACCAGGTGTCCTCTCTCTCTCTCTCTCCTCTCCTAGGTACCTCTGTGTATAGACTGGTCTAACTTCCAGGTGTCCTCTCTCTCTCTCCTCTCCTAGGTACCTCTGTGTATAGACTGGTCTAACTTCTAGGTGTCCTCTCTCTCTCTCTCCTCTCCTAGGTACCTCTGTGTATAGACTGGTCTAACTTCCAGGTGTCCTCCTCTCTCTCTCTCCTCTCCTAGGTACCTCTGTGTATAGACTAGTCTAACTACCAGGTGTCCTCTCTCTCTCTCTCTCTCTCCTCTCCTCTCCTAGGTACCTCTGTGTATAGACTGGTCTAACTTCCAGGTGTCCTCTCTCTCTCTCTCCTCTCCTAGGTACCTCTGTGTATAGACTGGTCTAACTACCAGGTGTCCTCTCTCTCTCTCTCTCCTCTCCTAGGTACCTCTGTGTATAGACTGGTCTAACTACCAGGTGTCCTCTCTCTCCTCTCCTAGGTACCTCTGTGTATAGACTAGTCTAACTACCAGGTATCCTCCTCTCTCTCTCTCTCTCTCTCCTCTCCTAGGTTCCTCTGTGTATAGACTGGTCTAACTTCCAGGTGTCCTCTCTCTCTCTCCTCTCCTAGGTACCTCTGTGTATAGACTGGTCTAACTACCAGGTGTCCTCTCTCTCTCCTCTCCTAGGTACCTCTGTGTATAGACTGGTCTAACTACCAGGTGTCCTCCTCTCTCTCTCTCTCCTCTCCTAGGTTCCTCTGTGTATAGACTGGTCTAACTTCCAGGTGTCCTCTCTCTCTCTCCTCTCCTAGGTACCTCTGTGTATAGACTGGTCTAACTTCCAGGTGTCCTCTCTCTCTCTCTCCTCTCCTAGGTACCTCTGTGTTTAGACTGGTCTAACTTCCAGGTGTCCTCTCTCTCTCTCTCTCCTCTCCTAGGTACCTCTGTGTATAGACTGGTCTAACTTCCAGGTGTCCTCTCTCTCTCTCTCTCTCTCTCCTAGGTACCTCTGTGTATAGACTGGTCTAACTTCCAGGTGTCCTCTCTCCTCTCCTAGGTACCTCTGTGTATAGACTGGTCTAACTTCCAGGTGTCCTCTCTCTCTCTCTCTCCTCTCCTAGGTACCTCTGTGTATAGACTGGTCTAACTTCCAGGTGTCCTCTCTCTCTCTCTCCTCTCCTCTCCTAGGTACCTCTGTGTATAGACTGGTCTAACTTCCAGGTGTCCTCTCTCTCTCTCTCCTCTCCTAGGTACCTCTGTGTATAGACTGGTCTAACTTCCAGGTGTCCTCTCTCTCTCTCCTCTCCTAGGTACCTCTGTGTATAGACTGGTCTAACTTCCAGGTGTCCTCTCTCTCCTCTCCTCTCCTAGGTACCTCTGTGTATAGACTGGTCTAACTTCCAGGTGTCCTCTCTCTCTCTCCTCTCCTAGGTTCCTCTGTGTATAGACTGGTCTAACTTCCAGGTGTCCTCTCTCTCTCTCTCTCCTCTCCTAGGTACCTCTGTGTATAGACTGGTCTAACTACCAGGTGTCCTCTCTCTCCTCTCCTCTCCTAGGTACCTCTGTGTATAGACTGGTCTAACTTCCAGGTGTCCTCTCTCTCCTCTCCTCTCCTAGGTACCTCTGTGTATAGACTGGTCTAACTTCCAGGTGTCCTCTCTCTCTCTCCTCTCCTAGGTACCTCTGTGTATAGACTGGTCTAACTTCCAGGTGTCCTCTCTCTCTCCTCTCCTAGGTACCTCTGTGTATAGACTGGTCTAACTTCCAGGTGTCCTCCTCTCTCTCTCTCCTCTCCTAGGTACCTCTGTGTATAGACTGGTCTAACTTCCAGGTGTCCTCTCTCTCTCTCTCCTCTCCTAGGTTCCTCTGTGTATAGACTGGTCTAACTTCCAGGTGTCCTCTCTCTCTCCTCTCCTCTCCTAGGTACCTCTGTGTATAGACTGGTCTAACTTCCAGGTGTCCTCTCTCTCTCTCTCTCCTCTCCTAGGTACCTCTGTGTATAGACTGGTCTAACTTCCAGGTGTCCTCTCTCTCCTCTCCTCTCCTCTCCTAGGTACCTCTGTGTATAGACTGGTCTAACTACCAGGTGTCCTCTCTCTCCTCTCCTCTCCTCTCCTAGGTACCTCTGTGTATAGACTGGTCTAACTACCAGGTGTCCTCTCTCTCTCCTCTCCTCTCCTAGGTACCTCTGTGTATAGACTGGTCTAACTCCCAGGTGTCCTCCTCTCTCTCTCCTCTCCTCTCCTAGGTACCTCTGTGTATAGACTAGTCTAACTACCAGGTGTCCTCCTCTCTCTCTCCTCTCCTCTCCTAGGTACCTCTGTGTATAGACTGGTCTAACTACCAGGTGTCCTCTCTCTCTCCTCTCCTCTCCTAGGTACCTCTGTGTATAGACTGGTCTAACTACCAGGTGTCCTCTCTCTCTCTCTCTCCTCTCCTAGGTACCTCTGTGTATAGACTGGTCTAACTACCAGGTGTCCTCTCTCTCCTCTCCTAGGTACCTCTGTGTATAGACTGGTCTAACTACCAGGTGTCCTCTCTCTCCTCTCCTAGGTACCTCTGTGTATAGACTGGTCTAACTACCAGGTGTCCTCTCTCTCCTCTCCTAGGTACCTCTGTGTATAGACTGGTCTAACTTCCAGGTGTCCTCCTCTCTCTCTCTCCTCTCCTAGGTACCTCTGTGTATAGACTGGTCTAACTTCCAGGTGTCCTCTCTCTCTCTCTCCTCTCCTAGGTACCTCTGTGTATAGACTGGTCTAACTTCCAGGTGTCCTCTCTCTCCTCTCCTCTCCTAGGTACCTCTGTGTATAGACTGGTCTAACTTCCAGGTGTCCTCCTCTCTCTCTCCTCTCCTAGGTACCTCTGTGTATAGACTGGTCTAACTACCAGGTGTCCTCCTCTCTCTCTCCTCTCCTAGGTACCTCTGTGTATAGACTGGTCTAACTTCCAGGTGTCCTCTCTCTCTCTCTCCTCTCCTAGGTACCTCTGTGTATAGACTGGTCTAACTTCCAGGTCTCTCTCTCTCCTCTCCTAGGTACCTCTGTGTATAGACTGGTCTAACTTCCAGGTGTCCTCTCTCTCTCTCTCCTCTCCTAGGTACCTCTGTGTATAGACTGGTCTAACTTCCAGGTGTCCTCCTCTCTCTCTCCTCTCCTAGGTACCTCTGTGTATAGACTGGTCTAACTACCAGGTGTCCTCTCTCTCCTCTCCTAGGTACCTCTGTGTATAGACTGGTCTAACTTCCAGGTGTCCTCTCTCTCTCTCTCTCCTCTCCTAGGTACCTCTGTGTATAGACTGGTCTAACTACCAGGTGTCCTCTCTCTCTCTCTCTCCTCTCCTAGGTACCTCTGTGTATAGACTGGTCTAACTTCCAGGTGTCCTCTCTCTCTCTCTCCTCTCCTAGGTACCTCTGTGTATAGACTGGTCTAACTTCCAGGTGTCCTCTCTCTCCTCTCCTAGGTACCTCTGTGTATAGACTGGTCTAACTTCCAGGTGTCCTCTCTCCTCTCCTCTCCTCTCCTAGGTACCTCTGTGTATAGACTGGTCTAACTTCCAGGTGTCCTCTCTCTCTCTCTCCTCTCCTCTCCTAGGTACCTCTGTGTATAGACTGGTCTAACTTCCAGGTGTCCTCTCTCTCCTCTCCTCTCCTCTCCTAGGTACCTCTGTGTATAGACTGGTCTAACTTCCAGGTGTCCTCTCTCTCCTCTCCTCTCCTAGGTACCTCTGTGTATAGACTGGTCTAACTACCAGGTGTCCTCCTCTCTCTCTCCTCTCCTAGGTTCCTCTGTGTATAGACTGGTCTAACTTCCAGGTGTCCTCTCTCTCCTCTCCTCTCCTCTCCTAGGTACCTCTGTGTATAGACTGGTCTAACTTCCAGGTGTCCTCTCTCTCTCTCTCCTCTCCTCTCCTAGGTACCTCTGTGTATAGACTGGTCTAACTTCCAGGTGTCCTCTCTCTCCTCTCCTCTCCTCTCCTAGGTACCTCTGTGTATAGACTGGTCTAACTTCCAGGTGTCCTCCTCTCTCTCTCTCTCCTCTCCTAGGTACCTCTGTGTATAGACTGGTCTAACTACCAGGTGTCCTCTCTCTCTCTCTCTCCTCTCCTAGGTACCTCTGTGTATAGACTGGTCTAACTACCAGGTGTCCTCTCTCTCCTCTCCTCTCCTCTCCTAGGTACCTCTGTGTATAGACTGGTCTAACTACCAGGTGTCCTCCTCTCTCTCTCTCTCCTCTCCTAGGTACCTCTGTGTATAGACTGGTCTAACTACCAGGTGTCCTCTCTCTCTCTCTCTCCTCTCCTAGGTACCTCTGTGTATAGACTGGTCTAACTTCCAGGTGTCCTCTCTCTCTCTCCTCTCCTAGGTACCTCTGTGTATAGACTGGTCTAACTACCAGGTGTCCTCTCTCTCTCTCTCTCCTCTCCTAGGTACCTCTGTGTATAGACTGGTCTAACTTCCAGGTGTCCTCTCTCTCTCTCCTCTCCTAGGTACCTCTGTGTATAGACTGGTCTAACTACCAGGTGTCCTCTCCTCTCCTCTCCTCTCCTAGGTACCTCTGTGTATAGACTGGTCTAACTACCAGGTGTCCTCTCTCTCTCTCTCTCCTCTCCTAGGTACCTCTGTGTATAGACTGGTCTAACTTCCAGGTGTCCTCCTCTCTCTCTCTCTCCTCTCCTAGGTACCTCTATGTATAGACTCGTCGAACTTCGAGGTGATCAAGGCGGGACTGAAGTGTTGTCAGGGGAAGTGTATCGTGAACAGCATCAGTCTGAAGGAAGGAGAGGAGGAGTTTCTCCAGAGAGCCACGACGGTCAGACGCTACGGGGCTGCCGTGGTTGTTATGGCGTTCGACGAGGAGGGTCAGGTGAGACTGACAGTTGGGAAGGAGATGGTAGGACGTACAGCGGCAAGAACAAGTATGTTTTGGAATTACCTGGATTTCTACATTAATTAATTAATTAATTAATTTCTGCATTGGGTATGTGAGACGGTAGCGTCCCACCTCTTCAACAGCCAGTGAAACTGCCGGGCGACAAATTCAAATACAGAAATACTCATTATGAAAATTCAGAAAACAAAACATATTTTACATATGTTTAAAGATTAACTTCTTGTGAATCCAACCACGGTGTTAGATTTAAAAAATGTTTTACGGCGAAAGCATACCTTACGATTATGAGAACATAGCCCACTAGACAAATAATTACAAACAGTAACCAGCCAAGTAGAAGAGTTACACAATTTAGAAAAAGAGATAGAATTAATCCCTTACCTTTGGTGATCTTCATATGGTTGCGCTCAGCAGACATTCATTTACTCAATAAATGTTCCTTTTGTTCGATAAAGTCTCTTTATATCCAAAAACCTCTGTTTTGTTTGTGCGTTTTCTTCAGTAATCCACAGGCTCAAACGCAGTCAAAACAGGCAGACAAAAAAATCCTAATTTTTTAAAGTAAAGTTCATAGAAACGTTTCAAACGATGTTGATATTTAATCCTCAGGTTGTTTTTTAGCCTAAATAATCGATAATATTTCAACTGGACAATAACGTCGTCAAAATGAAAGGTAAACAAGAAAGGCCCTCTCTCGGTCGCGCACATGAAAAAGCTCTGTGACACTTTAGGGTCCACTCATTCAGACTGCTCTTACTTCCTAATTTTGCAGAATACAAGCCTGAAACAATTTCTAAAGACTGTTGACATCTAGTGGAAGGCATAGGAACTGCAATTTGAGTCCTAAGTCAATGGATACTGTAATGGCATTGAATAGAAAACTACAAAACCCCCCCAAAAAACGGCTTCCTGAATGGATTTTTCTCAGGTTTTCGCCTGCCAAATCAGTTCTGTTATACTCACAGACACTATTTTAACAGTTTTGGAAACTTTAGACTGTTTTCTATCCAAATCTACCAGTTATATGCATATCATATCTTCTGGGCCCGAGAAGCAGGCAGTTTAATTTGGGCATGCTTTTCATCCAAAATTCCAAATGCTGCCCCCTACCCTAGAGAAGTTAATTGGTCCTAAAGTTTGATCTGATCTTCATCTAAGTCACAACAATAGACATATTCTGCTTAAACTAAAAACACACACATTATTGTATTTTTCTTGTCTATATTGAATACAACATTTTAAACATTAGGTTGGATAAAGTATGTGAACCCCGAGGCTAATGACTTCTCCAAAAGCTGATTGGAGTCAGGAGTCAGTTAACCTGGAGTCCAATCAATGAGACGAGATTGGAGATGTTGGTTAGAGCTGCCCTATAAACACTCACACAGTCTGAGATTAGAGATGTTGGTTAGAGCTGCCCTGCCCTATAAACACTCACACAGTCTGAGATTAGAGATGTTGGTTAGAGCTGCCCTGCCCTATAAACACTCACACAGTCTGAGATTAGAGATGTTGGTTAGAGCTGCCCTATAAACACTCACACAGTCTGAGATTAGAGATGTTGGTTAGAGCTGCCCTGCCCTATAAACACTCACACAGTCTGAGATTAGAGATGTTGGTTAGAGCTGCCCTGCCCTATAAACACTCACACAGTCTGAGATTAGAGATGTTGGATAGAGCTGTCCTGCCCTATAAACACCACTCACACAGTCTGAGATTAGAGATGTTGGTTAGAGCTGCCCTATAAACAACACTCACACAGTCTGAGATTAGAGATGTTGGTTAGAGCTGCCCTGCCCTATAAACACCACTCACACAGTCTGAGATTAGAGATGTTGGTTAGAGCTGCCCTGCCCTATAAACACTCACACAGTCTGAGATTAGAGATGTTGGTTAGAGCTGCCCTGCCCTATAAACACTCACACAGTCTGAGATTAGAGATGTTGGATAGAGCTGTCCTGCCCTATAAACACCACTCACACAGTCTGAGATTAGAGATGTTGGTTAGAGCTGCCCTATAAACACCACTCACACAGTCTGAGATTAGAGATGTTGGTTAGAGCTGCCCTGCCCTATAAACACACTCACACAGTCTGAGATTAGAGATGTTGGTTAGAGCTGTCCTGCCCTATAAACACTCACACAGTCTGAGATTAGAGATGTTGGTTAGAGCTGTCCTGCCCTATAAACACTCACACAGTCTGAGATTAGAGATGTTGGTTAGAGCTGCCCTGCCCTATAAACACACTCACACAGTCTGAGATTAGAGATGTTGGTTAGAGCTGTCCTGCCCTATAAACACTCACACAGTCTTAGATTAGAGATGTTGGTTAGAGCTGCCCTGCCCTATAAACACACTCACACAGTCTGAGATTAGAGATGTTGGTTAGAGCTGCCCTGCCCTATAAACACACTCACACAGTCTGAGATTAGAGATGTTGGTTAGAGCTGCCCTGCTCTATAAACAACACTCACACAGTCTGAGATTAGAGATGTTGGTTAGAGCTGTCCTGCCCTATAAACACTCACACAGTCTTAGATTAGAGATGTTGGTTAGAGCTGCCCTGCTCTATAAACAACACTCACACAGTCTGAGATTAGAGATGTTGGTTAGAGCTGTCCTGCCCTATAAACACTCACACAGTCTGAGATTAGAGATGTTGGTTAGAGCTGCCCTGCCCTATAAACACTCACACAGTCTGAGATTAGAGATGTTGGTTAGAGCTGCCCTGCCCTATAAACACCACTCACACAGTCTGAGATTAGAGATGTTGGTTAGAGCTGCCCTGCCCTATAAACACTCACACAGTCTGAGATTAGAGATGTTGGTTAGAGCTGCCCTGCCCTATAAACACTCACAGTCTGAGATTAGAGATGTTGGTTAGAGCTGCCCTGCCCTATAAACACCACTCACACAGTCTGAGATTAGAGATGTTGGTTAGAGCTGCCCTGCCCTATAAACACTCACACAGTCTGAGATTAGAGATGTTGGTTAGAGCTGCCCTATAAACACTCACAGTCTGAGATTAGAGATGTTGGTTAGAGCTGTCCTGCCCTATAAACACTCACACAGTCTTAGATTAGAGATGTTGGTCAGAGCTGCCCTGCCCTATAAACAACACTCACAAAATGTTAGTTTGTTATTCACAAGAATCATTGCCTGATGTGAACCATGCCTCAAACAAAAGAGATCTCAGAGACGGGAGATTAATTGTTGACTTGCATAAAGCTGGAAAGGGTTACAAAAGTATCTCTAAATGCCTTGATGTTCATCAGTCCACAGTAAGACTAATAGTCTATAAATGGAGAAAGTTCATCACTGTTGCTACTCTCCCTAGAAGTGGCCGTCCTGCAAAGACGACTGCAAGAGCACAGTGCAGAACGCTCAATGAGGTTAAGAAGAATCCTAGAGTGTCAGCTAAAGACTTACAGAAATCTCTGGAACATGCCATTATCTCTGTTGACGAGTCTTACGATACGTTAAACACTAAACAAGAATGGTGTTCATGGGAGGACACCACGGAAGAAGACACTGCTGTCCAATAAAAACATTGCTGCACGTCTGAAGTTTACAAAAGAGCACCTGGATGTTCCACAGCGCTACTGGCAGGATATCCTGTGGACAGATGAAACTACAGACGAGTTGTTTGGAAGGAACACAACACTATGTGGAGAAAAAAGGCACAGCACACCAACATCAAAACCTCATCCCAACTGTAAAGTCTGGTGGAAGGAGCATCATGGTTTGGGGCTGCTTTGCTGCCTCAGGGCCTGGGCAGCTTGCTATCATCGACGGAAAAATCAATTCCCAAGTTTATTAAGACATTTTTCAGGAGAATGTCAGGCTATCTGTCCGCCCATTGAAGATCAACAGAAGTTGGGTGACGCAACAGGACAACGACCCAAAACACAGAAGTAAATCAACAACAGAATGGCATCAACAGAAGAAAATACGCCTTCTGGAGTGGCCCAGTCAGAGTCCTGACCTCAACCCGATTGAGATGCTGTGGCATGACCTCGAGAGAGCGGTTCACACCAGACATCCCAAGAATATTTCTGAACTGAAACAGTTTTGTAAAGAGGAACGGTCCAGAATTCCTCCTGACCGTTGTGCAGGTCTGATCCGCAACTACAGAAAACGTTTGGTTGAGGTTATTGCTGCCAAAGGAGGGTCAACCAGTTATTAAATCCAAGGGTTCACATACTTTTCCCACCCTGCACTGTGAATGTTTACACGGTGTGTTCAATAAAGACATGGAAACATATTGTCTGTTTATTAGTTTGAGCAGACTGTTTGTCTGTTGTTGTGACCTAGATGAAGATAAGATCAAATTTTATGACCCAATTTATGCAGAAATCCAGGTACATTCCTAGAGGGGGGGGGGGTAACAGGATGTAAGTGGTAGGTGGGGTGGGGTTCCATCCAGTGCTGCCATGGGTGCTTGGCAGACTACTACTCCTACGACAGGGGATTGTAACCCGTTACCTCATGGATAAAAGACTGTTGTCCGGGAAACAGTCTTCTCTGGTTCCTACAGGCTACTGAGACGGAGCGCAAGGTCGAGATCTGTAGCAGAGCCTATCGTCTCCTGGTAACTCAAGTGGGCTTTGACCCCAACGACATCATCTTTGACCCCAACATCCTGACCATCGGCACGGGCATGGAGGAACACGGCGAGTACGCCATCAACTTCATCCGAGCCACCAGGCTCATCAAGGTCAGTTGAGAACCGGGGGTTGTGTTTTCCGCTAACGCGGTCACAACACTGCTTCCTGTTTCCTGTCACTCTCAGGGATTTCCTATTGGACTGTGTCTTTCTGTATTGATAGCAGTGGTGATGTCCCGGCACTCAGCTGTCCAGGGTCTGGTCACAACACTGCTTCCTGTTTCCTGTCACTCTCAGGGGGATTTCCTATTGGACTGTGTCTTTCTGTATTGATAGCAGTGGTGATGTCCCAGCACTCAGCTGTCCAGGGTCTGGTCACAACACTGCTTCCTGTTTCCTGTCACTCTCAGGGGGATTTCCTATTGGACTGTGTCTTCCTGTATTGACAGCAGTGGTGATGTCCCGGCACTCAGCTGTCCAGGGTCTGGTCACAACACTGCTTCCTGTTTGTCAATCTCAGGGATTTCCTATTGGACTGTGTCTTTCTGTATTGATAGCAGTGGTGATGTCCCAGCACTCAGCTGTCCAGGGTCTGGTCACAACACTACTTCCTGTTTCCTGTCACTCTCAGGGGGATTTCCTATTGGACTGTGTCTTTCTGTATTCATAGCAGTGGTGATGTCCCGGCACTCAGCTGTCCAGGGTCTGCCTGGGACAGGAGATGGACCTCAGGGGGATTTCAAACACCATGCATGGCAGTGTGGGCTTCCAGGCTTTCATGTACTGACCCATACTGTGTTTTCTGTAGGAGTCTTTACCTGGGGTCAGATTCAACCTGTCCTTTTAACAGTATATATATACTACAGTATATAATATTTATATATAATTCTCTACAGGAGTTGCTGCCTGGGGCCAGGATCAACCTGTCCTTTTAACAGTATATAATATTTATTTATATATTTCTCTACAGGAGTTGCTGCCTGGGGCCAGGATCAACCTGTCCTTTTAACAGTATATAATATTTATATATAATTCTCTACAGAAGTTGTTGCCTGGGGCCAGGATCAACCTGTCCTTTTAACAGTATATAATATTTATATATAATTCTCTACAGGAGTTGTTGCCTGGGGCCAGGATCAACCTGTCCTTTTAACAGTATATAATATTTATATATAATTCTCTACAGGAGTTGTTGCCTGGGGCCAGGATCAACCTGTCCTTTTAACAGTATATAATATTTATATATAATTCTCTACAGGAGTTGTTGCCTGGGGCCAGGATCAACCTGTCCTTTTAACAGTATATAATATTTATATATAATTCTCTACAGGAGTTGTAGCCTGGGGCCAGGATCAACCTGTCCTTTTAACAGTATATAATATTTATATATAATTCTCTACAGGAGTTGTTGCCTGGGGCCAGGATCAACCTGTCCTTTTAACAGTATATAATATTTATATATAATTCTCTACAGGAGTTGTTGCCTGGGGCCAGGATCAACCTGTCCTTTTAACAGTATATAATATTTATATATAATTCTCTACAGGAGTTGTAGCCTGGGGCCAGGATCAACCTGTCCTTTTAACAGTATATAATATTTATATATAATTCTCTACAGGAGTTGTTGCCTGGGGCCAGGATCAACCTGTCCTTTTAACAGTATATAATATTTATATATAATTCTCTACAGGAGTTGTTGCCTGGGGCCAGGATCAACCTGTCCTTTTAACAGTATATAATATTTATATATAATTCTCTACAGGAGTTGTAGCCTGGGGCCAGGATCAACCTGTCCTTTTAACAGTATATAATATTTATATATAATTCTCTACAGGAGTTGTTGCCTGGGGCCAGGATCAACCTGTCCTTTTAACAGTATATAATATTTATATATATTTCTCTACAGGAGTTGCTGCCTGGGGCCAGGATCAGTGGAGGCCTGTCCAACCTGTCCTTCTCCTTCAGAGGCATGGAGGTCATCAGAGAGGCCATGCATGGCGCCTTCCTCTATCACGCCATCAAGGTGGGTGGAGCCTTCCTCTATCACGCCATCAAGGTAGGTGGAGCCTTCCTCTATCACGCCATCAAGGTGGGTGGAGTCTTCCTCTATCACGCCATCAAGGTAGGTGGAGTCTTCCTCTACCACGCCATCAAGGTAGGTGGAGCCTTCCTCTATCACGCCATCAAGGTAGGTGGAGCCTTCCTCTATCACGCCATCAAGGTAGGTGGAGTCTTCCTCTACCACGCCATCAAGGTAGGTGGAGTCTTCCTCTACCACGCCATCAAGGTAGGTGGAGCCTTCCTCTATCACGCCATCAAGGTAGGTGGAGCCTTCCTCTACCACGCCATCAAGGTAGGTGGAGCCTTCCTCTATCACGCCATCAAGGTAGGTGGAGCCTTCTACCACGCCATCAAGGTAGGTGGAGCCTTCTACCACGCCATCAAGGTAGGTGGAGTCTTCTACCACGCCATCAAGGTAGGTGGAGCCTTCCTCTACCACGCCATCAAGGTAGGCGGAGTCTTCCTCTACCACGCCATCAAGGTAGGCGGAGTCTTCCTCTACCACGCCATCAAGGTAGGTGGAGCCTTCTACCACGCCATCAAGGTAGGTGGAGCCTTCTACCACGCCATCAAAGTAGGTGGAGCCTTCTACCACGCCATCAAGGTAGGTGGAGCCTTCTACCACGCCATCAAGGTAGGTGGAGCCTTCCTCTATCACGCCATCAAGGTAGGTGGAGTCTTCCTCTACCACGCCATCAAGGTAGGTGGAGCCTTCCTCTACCACGCCATCAAGGTAGGTGGAGCCTTCCTCTACCACGCCATCAAGGTAGGTGGAGCCTTCCTCTACCACGCCATCAAGGTAGGTGGAGCCTTCCTCTATCACGCCATCAAGGTAGGTGGAGCCTTCCTCTACCACGCCATCAAGGTAGGTGGAGCCTTCCTCTACCACGCCATCAAGGTAGGTGGAGCCTTCCTCTACCACGCCATCAAGGTAGGTGGAGCCTTCCTCTACCACGCCATCAAGGTAGGTGGAGCCTTCCTCTACCACGCCAGCCAGTGGCTATCGACATCTAGCTAGCTACCGACCCTACAACGTTACCACTGCATGAGTCAGCCAGTGGCTATCGACATCTAGCTAGCTACCGGCCCTACTACTTTAGCCAGTGGCTATCGACATCTAGCTAGCTACGGCCCTACTACGTTACCACTGCATGAGTCAGCCAGTGGCTATCGACATCTAGCTAGCTACCGGCCCTACTACGTTACCACTGCATGAGTCAGCCAGTGGCTGTCGACATCTAGCTAGCTACCGGCCCTACTACGTTACCACTGCATGAGTCAGCCGGTGGCTATCGACATATAGCTCGCTACCGGGCCTAATACGTTACCACTGCATGAGTCAGCTAGTGGCTATCGGCATCTAGCTAGCTACCGGCCCTACTACGTTACCACTGCATGAGTCAGCCAGTGGCTATCGACATCTAGCTAGCTACCGGCCCTACTACGTTACCACTGCATGGGTCAGCCAGTGGCTATCGACATCTAGCTAGCTACCGACCCTACTACGTTACCACTGCATGAGTCAGCCGGTGGCTATCGACATCTAGCTCGCTACCGGCACTACTACGATACCACTGCATGAGTCAGCTAGTGGCTATCGGCATCTAGCTAGCTACCGGCCCTACTACGTTACCACTGCATGAGTCAGCCAGTGGCTATCGACATCTAGCTAGCTACCGACCCTATTACTTTAGCCAGTGGCTATCGACATCTAGCTAGCTACGGGCCCTATTACTTTAGCCAGTGGCTATCGACATCTAGCTAGCTACGGCCCTATTACGTTAGCACTGCATGAGTCAGCCGGTGGCTATCGACATCTAGCTCGCTACCGGCCCTACAACGTTACCACTGCATGAGTCAGCCAGTGGCTATCGACATCTAGCTAGCTACCGGCCCTACTACGTTACCACTGCCTGAGTCAGCCAGTGGCTATCGACATCTAGCTAGCTACCGACCCTACTACGTTACCACTGCATGAGTCAGCCAGTGGCTATCGACATCTAGCTCGCTACCGGCCCTACTTACGTTAGCACTGCATGAGTCAGCCAGTGACTATTGACATCTAGCTAGCTACCGGCCCTACTACGATACCACTGCATGAGTCAGCCAGTGACTATTGACATCTAGCTAGCTACGGCCCTATTACTTTAGCCAGTGGCTATCGACATCTAGCTAGCTACCGGCCCTATTACTTTAGCCAGTGGCTATCGACATCTAGCTAGCTACCGGCCCTATTACTTTAGCCAGTGGCTATCGACATCTAGCTAGCTACCGGCCCTACTACGATACCACTGCATGAGTCAGCCAGTGGCTATCGACATCTAGCTAGCTACCGACCCTATTACTTTAGCCAGTGGCTATCGACATCTAGCTAGCTACCGGCCCTATTACTTTAGCCAGTGGCTATCGACATCTAGCTAGCTACCGACCCTACTACGTTACCACTGCATGAGTAACCCTGTTGTCCTGCTGTCTCCTATAGGACGGTATGGACATGGGCATAGTGAACGCTGGCAGCCTGCCTGTCTATGATGATATTGACAAGGAGCTCCTGCTCATGTGCGAGAACCTCATCTGGAACAAAGACCCGGAGGCCACAGAGAAACTACTGCTGTACGCACAGGTATATGGTTTACACAGTACAGTACATATCCTAGTATAACAGGTATATGGTTTACACAGTACAGTACATATCCTAGTACTATGGTTTACACAGTACAGTACATATCCTAGTATAACAGGTATATGGTTTACACACTACAGTACATATCCTAGTACTATGGTTTACACACTACAGTACATATCCTAGTATAACAGGTATATGGTTTACACAGTACAGTACATATCCTAGTATAACAGGTATATGGTTTACACAGTACAGTACATATCCTAGTATAACAGGTATATGGTTTACACACTACAGTACATATCCTAGTATAACAGGTATATGGTTTACACAGTACAGTACATATCCTAGTACACATACTGTGCCTGTACACACCGGTATATGGTTTACACAGTACAGTACATATCCTAGTACTATGGTTTACACAGTACAGTACATATCCTAGTATAACAGGTATATGGTTTACACACTACAGTACATATCCTAGTATAACAGGTATATGGTTTACACAGTACAGTACATATCCTAGTATAACGTACTGTGCCTGTACACACAGGTATATGGTTTACACAGTACAGTACATATTCTAGTACACATACTGTGCCTGTACACACAGGTATATGGTTTACACAGTACAGTACATATCCTAGTATAACAGGTATATGGTTTATACAGTACAGTACATATCCTAGTATAACAGGTATATGGTTTACACACTACAGTACATATCCTAGTATAACAGGTATATGGTTTACACACTACAGTACATATCCTAGTACACATACTGTGCCTGTACACACCGGTATATGGTTTACACAGTACAGTACATATCCTAGTACTATGGATTACACAGTACAGTACATATCCTAGTATAACAGGTATATGGTTTACACACTACAGTACATATCCTAGTATAACAGGTATATGGTTTACACACTACAGTACATATCCTAGTACACATACTGTGCCTGTACACACCGGTATATGGTTTACACAGTACAGTACATATCCTAGTACTATGGATTACACAGTACAGTACATATCCTAGTATAACAGGTATATGGTTTACACACTACAGTACATATCCTAGTATAACAGGTATATGGTTTACACAGTACAGTACATATCCTAGTATAACAGGTATATGGTTTACACAGTACAGTACATATCCTAGTATAACGTACTGTGCCTGTACACACAGGTATATGGTTTACACAGTACAGTACATATTCTAGTACACATACTGTGCCTGTACACACAGGTATATGGTTTACACAGTACAGTACATATCCTAGTATAACAGGTATATGGTTTACACAGTACAGTACATATCCTAGTATAACAGGTATATGGTTTACACACTACAGTACATATCCTAGTATAACAGGTATATGGTTTACACACTACAGTACATATCCTAGTACACATACTGTGCCTGTAGACATACTGTGCTTGTATGCACCGGTATATGGTTTACACAGTACAGTACATATCCTAGTATAACAGGTATATGGTTTACACAGTACAGTACATATCCTAGTATAACATACTGTGCCTGTATGCACCGGTACATTGCCTTCGGGAAAGAATTCAGACCCCTTCGACTTTTCCCACATTTTGTTACGTTACAGCCTTATTCTAAAATTGATTAAATATACTTTTCCCTCAGCGATCTACACACAATATCCCTTAATGACAAAGCGAAAACGTGTTTTTTAGAAATGTTGCCAGATTTGTTCAACAGAAATATCTTATTTACGTAAGTATTCAGACCCTTTGCTATGAGACTCGAAATTGAGTTCAGGTGCATCCTGTTTCCATTGATCATCCTTGAGATGTTTCTACAACTTGATTGGAGTCCGACTGTGGGAAATTAAAATGATTGGACATGATTTGGAAGGTACACACCTGTCTATAAAAGGTCCCACAGCTGACAGTGCATGTCAGAGCAAAAACCAAGCCATGAGGTCGAAGGAATTGTCCTTAGAGCTCCAAAACAAGATTGTGTCGAGGCACAGATCTGGGGAAGGGTAGCAAAAAATGTCTGCAGCATTGAAGGTCCACAAGAACACAGTGGCCTCCATCATTCTTAAATGGAAGAAGTTTGGAACCACCAAGACTCTTCCTAGAGCTGGCCGCCAGGCCAAACTGAGGAATCGGGGGAGAAGGGCCTTGGTCAGGGAGGGGACCAAGAACCCGGTGGTCCCTCTGATAGAGCTCTAGAGTTCCCCTGTGGAGATGGGAGAACCTTCCAGAAGGACAACCATCTCTGTAGCACTCCACCAATCAGACCTTTATGAGAGTGGCCAGACGGAAGCCACTCCTCAGTAAAAGGCACATGACTGTCAGACCATGAGAAACAAGATTCTCTGGTCTGATGAAACCAAGATTGAACTCTTTGGACGGAATGCCAAGCGTCACGTCTGGAGGAAACCTGCCACCATCCCTACGGTGAAGCATGGTGGTGGCAGCATCATGCTGTGGGGATGTTTTTCAGTGGCAGGGACTGTGAGACTAGTCAGGATCGAGGGAAAGATGAACAGAGCAAAGTAAAGAGATCCTTGATGAAAACCTGCTCCAGAGAGCTCAGGACCTCAGACTGGGGTAAAGGTTCACCATCCAACAGGACAACAACCCTAAACACACAGCCAAGACAACGCAGGAGTGGCTTCGGGACAAGTCTCTGAATGTCCTTGAGGGGCCCAGCCAGAGCCCAGACTAGAACCTGATCTAACATCTCTGAAGAGACTTGATAATAGCTGTGCAGCAACACTCCCCATCCAACCCGACAGAGCTTGAAAGGATCTGCAGAGAAGAATAGGAGAAACTCTCCAAATACAGGTGTGCCAAGCTTGTAGTGTCATACCCAAGAAGACTCGATTCTGTAATCGCTGCCAAAGGTGCTTCAACAAAGTACTGAGTAAAGGTTCTGAATACTGATGTAAACTAGTAAACTGTTTTTGCTTTGTCATTATGGGGTATTGTGATGTCATTATGGTGTATTGTGATGTCATTATGGGGTATTGTGATGTCATTATGGGGTGTATTGTGTGTAGATTGATGAGGAAAATAAACAATCCATTTTAGAATAAGGCTGTAACGTATCAAAGTGGAAGAAGTCGTGGTCTGAATACTTGCCAAAGGCACTACTGCATATGGTTTACACAGCACAGTACATATTCAACAACAGGTTTGTGCTTTACACACAGTACATATTCTGCGGTATGAACAGGTACATACTGGTACACCTGGTTAACACAGTACATATTCTGCTATATGAACAGGTACATACTGGTACACCTGGTTAGCACAGTACATGTCCTGTAACTCTGTGGCTGTATGTCCCTGCTCGCTGGGGTTACCTGATCCCTAGTACAGTGTACTAGTTCCCATAGTTGTTCTCTGAAGAGAATCCTGTCGTTTTCAGAGCTGTGCCAAAGGAGGGAAGAAGGTGATCCAGACGGATGAGTGGCGAGAGGGAACTGTGGAGGAGAGGCTGGAGTATGGGCTCATCAAGGTTAGTATAGTAGGGGCTCATCAAGGTTAGTATAGTACGGGCTCATCAAGGTTAGTATAGTATAGGCTCATCAATGTTAGTATAGTATGGGCTCATCAAGGTTGGTAGGAGAGAGGCTGGAGTATGGGCTCATCAAGGTTAGTATAGTATGGGCTCATCAAGGTTAGTATAGTATGGGCTCATCAAGGTTAGTAGGAGAGAGGCTGGAGTATGGGCTCATCAAGGTTAGTATAGTATGGGCTCATCAAGGTTAGTATAGTATGGGCTCATCAAGGTTAGTAAGAGAGAGGCTGGAGTAGGAGTTCATCAAGGTTAGTATAGTAGGGGCTCATCAAGGTTAGTATAGTATGGGCTCATCAAGGTTAGTAGGAGAGAGGCTGGAGTATGGGCTCATCAAGGTTAGTATAGTATGGGCTCATCAAGGTTGGTAGGAGAGAGGCTGGAGTATGGGCTCATCAAGGTTAGTATAGTATGGGCTCATCAAGGTTAGTATAGTATGGGCTCATCAAGGTTAGTAGGAGAGAGGCTGGAGTATGGGCTCATCAAGGTTAGTATAGTATGGGCTCATCAAGGTTAGTAAGAGAGAGGCTGGAGTAGGAGCTCATCAAGGTTAGTATAGTATGGGCTCATCAAGGTTAGTAGGAGAGAGGCTGGAGTATGGGCTCATCAAGGTTAGTATAGTATGGGCTCATCAAGGTTAGTAGGAGAGAGGCTGGAGTATGGGCTCATCAAGGTTAGTATAGTATGGGCTCATCAAGGTTAGTATAGTATGGGCTCATCAAGGTTAGTAGGAGAGAGGCTGGAGTATGGGCTCATCAAGGTTAATATAGTATGGGCTCATCAAGGTTAGTTTAGTATGAGCTCATCAAGGTTAGTATAGTAGGGGCTCATCAAGGTTAGTATAGTAGGGGCTCATCAAGGTTAGTATAGTATGGGCTCATCAAGGTTAGTATAGTATGGGCTCATCAAGGTTAGTAGGAGAGAGGCTGGAGTATGGGCTCATCAAGGTTAGTATAGTATGGGCTCATCAAGGTTAGTATAGTATGAGCTCATCAAGGTTAGTATAGTATGGGCTCATCAAGGTTAGTATAGTATGGGCTCATCAAGGTTAGTATAGTATGGGCTCATCAAGATTAGTAGGAGAGAAGCTGGAGTATGGGCTCATCAAGGTTAGTATAGTATGGGCTCATCAAGGTTAGTATAGTATGGGCTCATCAAGGTTAGTATAGTATGGGCTCATCAAGGTTAGTATAGTATGGGCTCATCAAGGTTAGTAGGAGAGAGGCTGGAGTATGGGCTCATCAAGTTTAGTATAGTATGGGCTCATCAAGGTTGGTAGGAGAGAGGCTGGAGTATGGGCTCATCAAGGTTAGTATAGTAGGGGCTCATCAAGGTTAGTATAGTATGGGCTCATCAAGGTTAGTAGGAGAGAGGCTGGAGTATGGGCTCATCAAGGTTAGTATAGTATGGGCTCATCAAGGTTAGTATAGTATGAGCTCATCAAGGTTAGTATAGTAGGGGCTCATCAAGGTTAGTATAGTAGGGGCTCATCAAGGTTAGTATAGTATGGGCTCATCAAGGTTAGTATAGTATGGGCTCATCAAGGTTAGTAGGAGAGAGGCTGGAGTATGGGCTCATCAAGGTTAGTATAGTATGGGCTCATCAAGGTTAGTATAGTATGAGCTCATCAAGGTTAGTATAGTATGGGCTCATCAAGGTTAGTATAGTATGGGCTCATCAAGGTTAGTATAGTATGGGCTCATCAAGATTAGTAGGAGAGAAGCTGGAGTATGGGCTCATCAAGGTTAGTATAGTATGGGCTCATCAAGGTTAGTATAGTATGGGCTCATCAAGGTTAGTATAGTATGGGCTCATCAAGGTTAGTAGGAGAGAGGCTGGAGTATGGGCTCATCAAGGTTAGTATAGTAGGGGCTCATCAAGGTTAGTATAGTAGGGGCTCATCAAGGTTAGTATAGTAGGGGCTCATCAAGGTTAGTATAGTAGGGGCTCATCAAGGTTAGTATAGTAGGGGCTCATCAAGGTTAGTATAGTATGGGCTCATCAAGGTTAGTATAGTATGGGCTCATCAAGGTTAGTAGGAGAGAGGCTGGAGTATGGGCTCATCAAGGTTAGTATAGTATGGGCTCATCAAGGTTAGTATAGTATGAGCTCATCAAGGTTAGTATAGTAGGGGCTCATCAAGGTTAGTATAGTAGGGGCTCATCAAGGTTAGTATAGTAGGGGCTCATCAAGGTTAGTATAGTAGGGGCTCATCAAGGTTAGTATAGTAGGGGCTCATCAAGGTTAATAGGAGAGAGGCTGGAGTATGGGCTCATCAAGGTTAGTATAGTAGGGGCTCATCAAGGTTAGTAGGAGAGAGGCTGGAGTATGGGCTCATCAAGGTTAGTATAGTATGGGCTCATCAATGTTAGTATAGTATGGGCCCATCAAGGTTAGTAGGATAGAGGCTGGAGTATGGGCTCATCAAGGTTAGTATAGTAGGGGCTCATCAAGGTTAGGAGAGAGGATGGAGTATGGGCTCATCAAGGTTAGTATAGTATGGGCTCATCAATGTTAGTATAGTATGGGCCCATCAAGGTTAGTAGGATAGAGGCTGGAGTATGGGCTCATCAAGGTTAGTATAGTATGGGCTCATCAAGGTTAGGAGAGAGGATGGAGTATGGGCTCATCAAGGTTAGTATGAGAGAGGCTGGAGTATAGGCTCATCAAGGTTAGTATAGTATGGGCTCATCAAGGTTAGGAGAGAGGATGGAGTATGGGCTCATCAAGGTTAGTATAGTATGGGCTCATCAAGGTTAGTATAGTATGGGCTCATCAAGGTTAGGAGAGAGGATGGAGTATGGGCTCATCAAGGTTAGTAGGAGAGAGGCTGGAGTATGGGCTCATCAAGGTTAGTATAGTGTGGGCTCATCAAGGTTAGTATAGTATGGGCTCATCAAGGTTAGTATAGTGTGGGCTCATCAAGGTTAGTAGGAGAGAGGCTGGAGTATGGGTTCATCAAGGTTAGTAGGAGAGAGGCTGGAGTATGGGGTCATCAAGGTTAGTATAGTATGGGTTCATCAAGGTTAGTAGGAGAGAGGCTGGAGTATGGGGTCATCAAGGTTAGTATAGTATGGATTCATCAATGTTAGTATAATATGGGCTCATCAAGGTTAGTATAGTATGGGCTCATCAAGGTTAGTATAGTATGGGTTCATCAAGGTTAGTAGGAGAGAGGCTGGAGTATGGGGTCATCAAGGTTAGTATAGTATGGGTTCATCAAGGTTAGTATAGTATGGGTTCATCAAGGTTAGTACAGTATGGATTCATCAAGGTTAGTATAGTATGGGTTCATCAAGGTTAGTAGGAGAGATGCTGATGCTCCAGATACTCAACTAGTCTAAAGAAGGCCTGTTTATGGCTTCTTTAACTTCTTCTGGCTGCAGCCCGACGTCGGTACACTTATGACAACAGCCAGCTCAAGTGCAGGGCGCAAAATTCAAAATATATATTTTTTAAATATTTAACTTTCACACATTAACAAGTCCAATACAGCATATGAAAGGTACACATCTTGTGAATCCAGCCAACATGTCCGATTTTTAAAATGTTTTACAGCGAAAACACCACGTATATTTATGTTAGCTCACCACCAAATACAAAAAAGGACAGACATTTTTCACAGCACAGGTAGCATGCACAAAGCCAACCTAACTAACCAAGAACCAACCAAACTAACCAACAAACAACTTCATCAGATGACAGTCTTATAACATGTTATTCAATAAATCTATGTTTTGTTCGAAAAATGTGCATATTTCAGGTATAAATCATAGTTTACATTGCAGCTACAATCAGAAATTGCACCGAAAGCAGCCAGAATAATTACAGACACCAACGCTAAATAACTAAATACTCATCATAAAACATTTCTGAAAAATACATAGTGTACAGCAAATGAAAGACAGGCATCTTGTGATTCCAGACAATATTTCCGATTTATTAAGTGTTTTACAGCGAAAACACAATAGAGCGTTATATTAGCTCACCACAATAGCCAAAAACGCAAGCAATTTCCCAGTAGCAAAAGTAAGCGATCGTAACAAACAAGCAAAAGATATATAATTTTTTACTAACCTTGATTTTCTTCATCGGATGACAGTCCTATAACATCAGGTTATACATACACTTATGTTTTGTTCGAAAATGTGCATATTTAGAGCTGAAATCAATGGTTACACATTGTGCTAACTTAGCTACTTTTTCCCACTACGTCCGGATTTTTCCTGACACTTTTTCTGACACACATATTCTGACCAAATAGCTATTCATAAACATAACTAAAAAATACATGTTGTATAGGAAATGATAGATCCATTAGTTCTTAATGAAATCGCAGTGTTAGAATTCTAAAAAATAACTTCATTACGGTATGCAGCTTCGGTATAGCTGAGTACCCCAAAGTTGGGCGCCCACGACTAGTTCACATGTACGACAGATATATGAAATAGCATCATAAAATGTTTCTTACTTTTGCTGATCTTCCATCAGAATGTTGGACAAGGAGTCCTTTGTCGGGAACAATCGTTGTTTGGATTTAGAACGGCCACTTTCCCTCTCGATTTAGCACGCACACTAGCCAAGTGGCACAAAGCTCTCCATCGTCAACAAAGTCAGAGAACGGAACACGGCAAAACTCCCGAAAAAATTTCAATAATCTGATTAAACTATATTGAAAAAACATACTTTACGATGATATGGTCACATGTACCAGATAAAATCAAAGCTGGAGATAGTAGTCGTCCATAACGGCAGCTAAACAGAAGGCAATCCCACTGTCCACCTCGCGCTCCCCAGAGTACCGGAAATGAGGGACACGTCATACAAAGAGCTTGTATTCCACTTCAGACCAAGATAAACACTAAATTTCTTCTCTCACAGCCTCTTGACATCCAGGGGAAGGTCTATGAAGTGCACGTAGACTCTTACGTATCATGCCCATGTATAGGCAGGAAGAAGAACAGAGCCTCGATTTCAGGCTTTCCACTTCCTGGTCAGGAAGTTTGTGCCAAATGAGTTCTGTTTGACTCACAGATATAATTCAAACGGTTTTAGAAACTAGAGAGTGTTTTCTATCCTATAGTAATAATAATATGCATATTGTACGAGCAGGAATTGAGTACGAGGCCGTTTGAAATGGGCACCTTTAATCAGAGCTACTCAATACTGCCCCTGCAGCCATAAAAAGTTAATAAGGACAACAGTTTTCAGTCATGCTAACATAATTACAAAAGGGTTTTCTAATGATAAATTAGCCTTTTAAAATGATAAACTTGGATTAGCTAACACAACGTGCCATTGGAACACAGGAGTGATGGTTGCTGATAATGGGCCTCTGTAGATATTCCATTAAAAATCTGATGTTTCCAGCTACGATACTACACTGTATTTCTGATCAATTTGATGTCATTTTAATGGACAAAAAATTTGCTTTTCTTTCAAAAACAAGGACATTTCTAAGTGACCCCAAACTTTTGAACAGTAGTGTATATCAAATAAAAAATGTTTTTGTCAAAACTGTACCAATAAATGTAAGGTACAAATCTCTCTTTCTCCATCACAATTACTATCGATATCCCTTCTGTCTCTCTCACTGTTTCCAGGGGATAGATAAGTATGTGGTAGAGGATACAGAGGAGGCCAGGTCCCAGGCTGAGCTCTATCCGAGGCCCCTACACGTCAT
>NW_026600237.1:411629-419129 GCF_029448725.1 Salvelinus fontinalis
GGAGAGGGACCAGGGACCAGGGAGGAGGGGGAGAGGGACCAGGGAGGAGGAGAGGGACCAGGGAGGAGAAGGAGGAGAGGGACCAGGGAGGAGGAGAGGGACCAGGGAGGAGGAGAGGGACCAGGGAGGAGGAGAGGGACCAGGGAGGAGAAGAGGGACCAGGGAGGAGAAGAGGGACCAGGGAGGAGAAGAGGGACCAGGGAGGAGGAGAGGGACCAGGGAGGAGGAGAGGGACCAGGGAGGAGGAGAGGGACCAGGGAGGAGGAGAGGGACCAGGGAGGAGGAGAGGGACCAGGGAGGAGGAGAGGGACCAGGGAGGAGGAGAGGGACCAGGGAGGAGGAGAGGGACCAGGGAGGAGGAGAGGGACCAGGTAGAGGAGGAGAGGGACCAGGTAGAGGAGGAGAGGGACCAGGTAGAGGAGGAGAGGGACCAGGTAGAGGAGGAGAGGGACCAGGTAGAGGAGGAGAGGGACCAGGTAGAGGAGGAGAGGGACCAGGTAGAGGAGGAGAGGGACCAGGTAGAGGAGGAGAGGGACCAGGTAGAGGAGGAGAGGGACCAGGTAGAGGAGGAGAGGGACCAGGTAGAGGAGGAGAGGGACCAGGTAGAGGAGGAGAGGGACCAGGTAGAGGAGGAGAGGGACCAGGTAGAGGAGGAGAGGGACCAGGTAGAGGAGGAGAGGGACCAGGTAGAGGAGGAGAGGGACCAGGGTAGAGGAGGAGAGGGACCAGGTAGAGGAGGAGAGGGACCAGGTAGAGGAGGAGAGGGACCAGGTAGAGGAGGAGAGGGACCAGGGAGGAGAAGGAGGAGAGGGACCAGGGAGGAGAAGGAGGAGAGGGACCAGGGAGGAGAAGGAGGAGAGGGACCAGGGAGGAGAAGGAGGAGAGGGACCAGGGAGGAGAAGGAGGAGAGGGACCAGGGAGGAGAAGGAGGAGAGGGACCAGGGAGGAGAAGGAGGAGAGGGACCAGGGAGGAGAAGGAGGAGAGGGACCAGGGAGGAGAAGGAGGAGAGGGACCAGGGAGGAGAAGGAGGAGAGGGACCAGGGAGGAGAAGGAGGAGAGGGACCAGGGAGGAGAAGGAGGAGAGGGACCAGGGAGGAGAAGGAGGAGAGGGACCAGGGAGGAGAAGGAGGAGAGGGACCAGGGAGGAGAAGGAGGAGAGGGACCAGGGAGGAGAAGGAGGAGAGGGACCAGGGAGGAGAAGGAGGAGAGGGACCAGGGAGGAGAAGGAGGAGAGGGACCAGGGAGGAGAAGGAGGAGAGGGACCAGGGAGGAGAAGGAGGAGAGGGACCAGGGAGGAGAAGGAGGAGAAGGACCAGGTAGGAGAAGGAGGAGAAGGACCAGGTAGGAGAAGGAGGAGAAGGACCAGGTAGGAGAAGGAGGAGAAGGACCAGGTAGGAGAAGGAGGAGAGGGACCAGGGAGGAGGGGGAGAGAGGGACCAGGGAGGAGGGGGAGAGAGGGACCAGGGAGGAGAGGGAGGAGAGGGACCAGGGAGGAGAAGGAGGAGAGGGACCAGGGAGGAGAAGGAGGAGAGGGACCAGGTAGGAGAAGGAGGAGAAGGACCAGGTAGGAGAAGGAGGAGAAGGACCAGGTAGGAGAAGGAGGAGAGGGACCAGGGAGGGGGAGAGAGGGACCAGGGAGGAGGGGGAGAGGGACCAGGGAGGAGAGGGAGGAGAGGGACCAAGGAGGAGAGGGAGGAGAGGGACCAAGGAGGAGAGGGACCAGGGAGGAGAAGGAGGAGAGGGACCAGGGAGGAGAAGGAGGAGAGGGACCAGGGAGGAGAAGGAGGAGAGGGACCAGGGAGGAGAAGGAGGAGAGGGACCAGGGAGGAGAAGGAGGAGAGGGACCAGGGAGGAGAAGGAGGAGAGGGACCAGGTAGGAGAAGGAGGAGAGGGACCAGGTAGGAGAAGGAGGAGAGGGACCAGGTAGGAGAAGGAGGAGAGGGACCAGGGAGGAGGAGGAGGAGAGGGACCAGGGAAGAGGGGGAGAGGGACCAGGGAGGAGGGGGAGAGGGACCAGGGAAGAGGGGGAGAGGGACCAGGGAGGAGGGGGAGAGGGACCAGGGAGGAGGGGGAGAGGGACCAGGGAGGAGGAGGAGAGGGACCAGGGAGGAGGAGGAGAGGGACCAGGGAGGAGGAGGAGAGGGACCAGGTAGAGGAGGAGAGGGACCAGGTAGAGGAGGAGAGGGACCAGGTAGAGGAGGAGAGGGACCAGGTAGAGGAGGAGAGGGACCAGGTAGAGGAGGAGAGGGACCAGGTAGAGGAGGAGAGGGACCAGGTAGAGGAGGAGAGGGACCAGGGAGGAGAAGGAGGAGAGGGACCAGGTAGGAGAAGGAGGAGAGGGACCAGGTAGGAGAAGGAGGAGAAGGACCAGGTAGGAGAAGGAGGAGAAGGACCAGGTAGGAGAAGGAGGAGAGGGACCAGGGAGGGGGAGAGAGGGACCAGGGAGGAGGGGGAGAGAGGGACCAGGGAGGAGGGGGAGAGGGACCAGGGAGGAGAGGGAGGAGAGGGACCAAGGAGGAGAGGGACCAGGGAGGAGAAGGAGGAGAGGGACCAGGGAGGAGAAGGAGGAGAAGGACCAGGTAGGAGAAGGAGGAGAGGGACCAGGGAGGGGGAGAGAGGGACCAGGGAGGAGGGGGAGAGAGGGACCAGGGAGGAGGGGGAGAGGGACCAGGGAGGAGAGGGAGGAGAGGGACCAAGGAGGAGAGGGACCAGGGAGGAGAAGGAGGAGAGGGACCAGGGAGGAGAAGGAGGAGAGGGACCAGGGAGGAGAAGGAGGAGAGGGACCAGGGAGGAGAAGGAGGAGAGGGACCAGGGAGGAGAAGGAGGAGAGGGACCAGGTAGGAGAAGGAGGAGAGGGACCAGGTAGGAGAAGGAGGAGAGGGACCAGGGAGGAGGAGGAGGAGAGGGACCAGGGAGGAGGAGGAGGAGAGGGACCAGGGAGGAGGAGGAGGAGAGGGACCAGGGAAGAGGGGGAGAGGGACCAGGGAGGAGGGGGAGAGGGACCAGGGAGGAGGGGGAGAGGGACCAGGGAGGAGGGGGAGAGGGACCATGGAGGAGGGGGAGCAGGGAGGAGAGGGGGGGAGAGGGAGGAGGGAGGAGAGGGACCAGGGATTCAGCATTTCACTGTAAGGTCTAAACCTGTTGTATTCGGCTCATGTGACTAATAAAATGTGATTTGTTCCTGTACCTTTTCATAACCTTGTCCCAACCCCGCTCGGTTTCCTTTTCCTAGAGTGATCGATCTGGGGGTCATGATACCATGCGACAGGATACTGAGAGAAGCCATCGACTGCAAAGCAGGTGTGTTAACATGAACCTTATGGCTTATCAGTTCCACTGTACTGTAGCTCCGCTTTAATCAATAGGAATAACCTGATCCCAGATCTGTTTGGGCTGTCTGACAGGGTGGCACTAGGACAGTAAGTGGTGATTAACCTGATCCCAGATCTGTTTGGGCTGTCTGACGAGGTGGCACTAGGACAGTAAGTGGTGATTAACCTGATCCCAGATCTGTTTGGGCTGTCTGACGAGGTGGCACTAGGACAGTAAGTGGTGATTAACCTGGTCCCAGATCTGTTTGGGCTGTCTGACGAGGTGGCACTAGGACAGTAAGTGGTGATTAACCTGGTCCCAGATCAGTTTGGGCTGTCTGACTGGGTGGCACTAGGACAGTAAGTGGTGATTAACCTGGTCCCAGATCTGTTTGTGGTTTATATCCAACTCCAACTCCAAGCAGTTGGCAAGACAGCACCAACAGATCTGGGACCAGGTTAATCACCACTTACTGTCCTAGTGCCACCCAGTCAGACAGCACCAACAGATCTGGGACCAGGTTAATCACCTCCTAGTGCCACCCAGTCAGACAGCACCAACAGATCTGGGACCAGGTTAATCACCACTTACTGTCCTAGTGCCACCCTGTCAGAGAGCACCAACAGATCTGGGACCAGGTTAATCACCACTTACTGTCCTAGTGCCACCCTGTCAGACAGCACCAACAGATCTGGGACCAGGTTAATCACCACTTACTGTCCTAGTGCCACCCTGTCAGACAGCACCAACAGATCTGGGACCAGGTTAATCACCTCCTAGTGCCACCCAGTCAGACAGCCCTAACAGATCTGGGACCAGGTTAATCATCACTTACTGTCCTAGTGCCACCCAGTCAGACCTTACTGTCCTAGTGCCACCCAGTCAGACAGCCCAAACAGATCTGGGACCAGGTTAATCATCACTTACTGTCCTAGTGCCACCCAGTCAGACAGCACCAACAGATCTGGGACCAGGCTAATCATCACTTACTGTCCTAGTGCCACCCAGTCAGACAGCACCAACAGATCTGGGACCAGGCTAATCACCACTTACTGTCCTATTGCCACCCAGTCAGACAGCACCAACAGATCTGGGACCAGGCTAATCATCACTTACTGTCCTAGTGCCACCCAGTCAGACAGCACCAACAGATCTGGGACCAGGTTAATCACCTCCTAGTGACACCCTGTCAGACAGCCCAAACAGATCTGGGACCAGGTTAATCACCACTTACTGTCCTAGTGCCACCCTGTCAGACAGGACCAACAGATCTGGGACCAGGTTAATCATCACTTACTGTCCTGGTGCCACCCAGTCAGACAGCACCAACAGATCTGGGACCAGGTTAATCACCACTTACTGTCCTAGTGCCACCCAGTCAGACAGCACCAACAGATCTGGGACCAGGCTAATCATCACTTACTGTCCTAGTGCCACCCAGTCAGACAGCACCAACAGATCTGGGACCAGGTTAATCACCACTTACTGTCCTAGTGCCACCCAGTCAGACAGCACCAACAGATCTGGGACCAGGTTAATCACCACTTACTGTCCTAGTGCCACCCAGTCAGACAGCACCAACAGATCTGGGACCAGGTTAATCACCACTTACTGTCCTAGTGCCACCCTGTCAGACAGCACCAACAGATCTGGGACCAGGTTAATCACCTCCTAGTGACACCCTGTCAGACAGCACCAACAGATCTGGGACCAGGTTAATCACCTCCTAGTGCCACCCTGTCAGACAGCACCAACAGATCTGGGACCAGGTTAATCATCACTTACTGTCCTAGTGCCACCCAGTCAGACAGCACCAACAGATCTGGGACCAGGTTAATCACCACTTACTGTCCTAGTGCCACCCAGTCAGACAGCACCAACAGATCTGGGACCAGGTTAATCACCACTTACTGTCCTAGTGCCACCCAGTCAGACAGCACCAACAGATCTGGGACCAGGTTAATCACCTCCTAGTGCCACCCTGTCAGACAGCACCAACAGATCTGGGACCAGGCTAATCACCACTTACTGTCCTAGTGCCACCCAGTGGTGATTAACCTGGTCCCAGATCTGTTGGTGCTGTCTGATAGGGTGGCACTAGGACAGTAAGTGGTGATTAACCTGATCCCAGATCAGTTTGGGCTGTCTGACTGGGTGGCACTAGGACAGTAAGTGGTGATTAACCTGGTCCCAGATCTGTTTGGGCTGTCTTGCCAGCTGTTAGGAGTTGGAGTTGGCTATAAACAGACAGATCTGGGATCAGGCTAGAGAAGGAGTAGGATTGGGACTGAAATCAGATGGAATGCGTGAACTGCTCTTTTGGAAGTAGTCCATCCAGCTGAACTTCCGGTGTATCCCTCCGCCCTACAGACATCATCGGTCTGTCTGGCCTCATCACGCCCTCGCTGGATGAGATGATCTACGTTGCCAAGGAGATGGAGAGGCTTGGGATGAAGACCCCACTGCTGATCGGAGGGGCCACCACCTCCAAGTAAGACACACTTTACCATGACCTTTCAACTCGCTACCCCTTGTTGGCCCTTTGTCTGATGTGAAGCCTCTGTGTGTAACAGGACCCACACGGCAGTGAAGATCGCTCCCCGTTACAGCTGTCCTGTGGTGCATGTTCTGGATGCTTCCAGGAGTGTGGTGGTGGTACGTACACTACACTGACTAGACACACACTTCCTGTTCTCACTTAGTACAGCCCACACTACACTTCCTGTTCTCACTTAGTACAGCCCACACTACACTTCCTGTCTATAGATACTGTGGTCCTCACTTAGTACAGCCCACACTACACTTCCTGTCAGTAGATACTGTAGTCCTCACTTAGTACAGCCCACACTACACTTCCTGTCTATAGATACTGTGGTCCTCACTTAGTACAGCCCACACTACACTTCCTGTCAGTAGATACTGTGGTCCTCACTTAGTACAGCCCACACTACACTTCCTGTCAGTAGATACTGTGGTCCTCACTTAGTACAGCCCACACTACACCTCCTGTCAGTAGATACTGTGGTCCTCACTTAGTACAGCCCACACTACACTTCCTGTCTATAGATACTGTAGTCCTCACTTAGTACAGCCCACACTACACTTCCTGTCAGTAGATACTGTGGTCCTCACTTAGTACAGCCCACACTACACTTCCTGTTCTCACTTAGTACAGCCCACACTACACTTCCTGTTCTCACTTAGTACAGCCCACACTACACTTCCTGTTCTCACTTAGTACAGCCCACACTACACTTCCTGTCAGTATATACTCAGGTCCCCACTTAGTACAGCCCACACCACACTTCCTGTCAGTATATACTCAGGTCCCCACTTAGTACAGCCCACACTACACTTCCTGTCAGTATATACTCAGGTCCCCACTTAGTACAGCCCACACCACACTTCCTGTCAGTATATACTCAGGTCCCCACTTAGTACAGCCCACACTACACTTCCTGTCAGTATATACTCAGGTCCCCACTTAGTACAGCCCACACCACACTTCCTGTCAGTATATACTCAGGTCCCCACTTAGTACAGCCCACACTACACTTCCTGTCAGTATATACTGTGGTCCTCAGTTAGTACAGCCCACACTACACTTCCTGTCAGTAGATACTGTGGTCTTCACTTAGTACAGCCCACACTACACTTCCTGTCTATAGATACTGTGGTCCTCACTTAGTACAGCCCACACTACACTTCCTGTCAGTATATACTGTGGTCCTCAGTTAGTACAGCCCACACTACACCTCCTGTCAGTATATACTGTGGTCCTCAGTTAGTACAGCCCACACTACACTTCCTGTCAGTAGATACTGTAGTCCTCACTTTGTACAGCCCACACTACACCTCCTGTCAGTATATACTGGGGTCCTCATTTAGTACAGCCCACACTACACTTCCTGTCAGTATATACTGTGGTCCTCACTTAGTACAGCCCACACTACACTTCCTGTCAGTATATACTGTAGTCCTCACTTAGTACACCCCACACTACACTTCCTGTCAGTAGATACTGTAGTCCTCACTTAGTACAGCCCACACTACACTTCCTGTTCTCACTTAGTACAGCCCACACCACACTTCCTGTCAGTATATACTGTATTCCTCACTTAGTACAGCCCACACTACACTTCCTGTCAGTATATACTGTGGTCCTCAGTTAGTACAGCCCACACTAC